>NC_142868.1:61424924-61727954 GCF_051225735.1 Oryctolagus cuniculus | reverse complement strand
TGATGCAGGTATAGCTATTCCTGCTACTTTATGGTTGCAGTTGGACAGGTGTAACATTTTCCAGCCCTTTTCTTTCAGTCTATGTATACCTTTAGTTGTGAAGTAAGTTTCTTGTTGGCAGCGTATAGTGAATCTCATTTTTTTAAATCATTTCAACCAACCTCATCATTTGGGAGGGAATTTAATGCATTTACATTAAAGGACAGTATAAAAGTTCAACCTGTCATTTTGCTGGTTGGTTGCTGTTTATACCTGCTTTGTTAGTGAAGTTGGTAGTGTCAATTATTTTCATGATGTATCCTTCTATAGTAGGATTCTCTCCAGAATATTTTGTAAGACTGGTTGGTCTTGTGGTGAATTCTCAGTTTTTGTTTAGGAAATAGCTTATTTCTGCTTTATTTATAATGGATAGCTTCACTTCTGGCCCTGTGGGTTTCTGCTGCAAACCTTGCTGTTTGTCTTATCAGTTTTCCTTAATATGCAATTTGACACTTTTCTCTTACTATCACTTTGGTTTTCTCTTGTCTTTAACTTTGGTGATTACACTACAATGTGCCTTGGAGATGATGTTCGTGATTGAATCTGCTTGGTGCTGTTTGATTTTCCTGTGTCTGGATGTCCATGTCTCATTTTTTTTAAAAATATTTAATTAATTTATTTAAAAGAATTAGAGAAAGATTCAAATATGAATCTTCTATCTGCCAGCTCTCCCCTCAAATGGTCACAGGGCGAGGGCTGGTCCAGACCAGGGATGGGAGACTCAGTCTCTGTGGGTGCAGGGGCAAATTAGCAGGGAGCTGGATAGGAAGTTGAGCAGCTGGGAGTTGAATTGGCACCCATAAGAGATGTTGCCATTGTAACAAGCATCTTAACTAACTACACAACACCAGCCCCATGTTTCTTTCAAGACCTGGAAAACTTTCAATTATTATTTCTTTTAGCTGATTCTCAATACTTTTTATTTCTCTTTTTTCAGAATTCCTATAATATGAATATTTGATCTTTTAATATTAGTCCATATTTCACTTAGAGATTCTTTATCCTTTTTAAAATTATTTTCTCTTTATTTTTTCTGGGTTATTCAAATTTATTGTGTTATCAATCAGAAATTCTTTCCTCTACTTTATCCATTCCGGTATTAAGGCTCTCAATAGTAATTTTATTTCATTAATTGAAGTTTTCATCTCTAAAATTTCTATTTGATTTTCCTGGATGATTTATTAGTGATTTTCACTCATGTTTGCTATTGATTTACTAATTTCTTTAAGTTGTCTATCTGTATCCTCTTGCATTTCATTTAATTTCCTTATAATCATTACTTTGAATTCTATTTCTGGCATTTCATAGATTTCCTGTAGATCAGGATCTAATTCTGGAGAACTATTCCTTTATAATGTTTTCTTGAGTATGAATTTAAAAATTAAAAAAAAGAAAAGTGAAGTTATAATACTCAGTGTTAGTAAGGGTTCTACTAGAACTGGTTACAATATGATCTGCAAAATAATTTTGGAGGAGTGTATCACATGTGGAAACCGAGTCAACTGAGCTCACAGAAGCTGAAAGTAGAACACAGTTTACCCAATGGTGTGGGAAGATGAAGAGAGGCTGGTCAATGGCAACAATCTTAAAGCTGGATAGAAGAAACAATTTCTGATATTCTGTTGAATCATGGGGTAACTATTGGTAGCAATATGTCATTATCTATTTCAAGGAGCTGCAATGACAAGAGTGCCTAAAAAGGCATCTCTCAGAATGTATCCTTATCGTTAAACCGCATATGACTGTCATGCTTGGGAAGTTTTAAGCTTTTGACATGGAAATATCTTTCCTTTCCCATCTTTCATTGGTGTACAGTACTCATCTCTGGAGTTCTAATGTGGTGACTGCTTTTGGAGCTTGAAAAACTGTAATGTGAGACTCATTTCACAGATGAGAAAAATTAAGTAGCAGAAATTAAGGTGTCTGAAGTCCTTTAACACATCCTGCTTGGTTTAGTCATGTGGTAGATCTCAGTGTATAACTTTTCCTTTTAATTACATATCATGCAGTTAGGAATCCTATTTGCTCACTTTCCAATTATTATATGATCATAATTGATAAATTCATATTTTAAGTGAGGAAATGAAGAGTTTTAATTCTAATAAAATTTTCCAATTATTTCATACAAATAATGAATAGTCCTTTTAAAATATAGTTATGAATTATGGGGGATTGTAGGAATGGTCAGTACTTAAACAACATTTTGAACAATGAAATAGAAGGCTAATATAAAAATCCACCTCCAAAGAGCTGTTTAATATATTATTTTTCATGTTTAAGTTTAAAAGGAAATTTACAGCACTATTTAAGGCCTTGGGGAGTCAAACCACCTACTACATTAATCAACAGTGAGCCTAATTCTCAGTATTTGCACATACAGTGGTTATACAAGTTCAATTATTTGTTTCAGGTAAAACAACATTTATTATGCTAGTAACATCGGGATTAATAATAGATATGCTTTTTTAATCTGTTTGGAGTGTGTGCTCAGTTTGTAATATTACCTTTAGCACATACTTCAGCTGTTTCTGTTTGGATTGTAGGTGAAGAACAGATGAGAACATGTGTTTATTTTGTTTGTGCATGTAGAATCTAAAGAAGGACAGTTTTAATCCTTGTTAACAAAGTTTCAGGATTGTTGAGTTGTGTGTTAATTTCAAAGGTTAGCAAATACAAAAAATTCAGAACCATGTTTATGGTTTTATTTAATGTCAGTGTTTTATGAATTTTCATCAATATGACTAACTTTCATTATGGTTATGACCAAATAGGAGATATATTTGCATGAAAGCAACCTGCTCTTTTAAAATTTGTATTTGACTAAAAGATTTTTCTTTTAAAGATTTATTTATCTACTTGAAAGTCAGAGTTACACAGAGAAAGAAGGAGAGGCAGAGAGAGAGAGAGGTCTTCCATCTGCTGGTTCACTTTCCAGTTGGCCACAACAGCCGGGGCTGTGCTGATTCGAAGCTAGGAGCCAGGAGCTTCCTCTGGGTCCTCCCACATGGATGCAGAAGCCCAAGGACTTGGGCCATCTTCCACTGCCCTCTCAGGCCACAGCGGAGCACTGGATAAGATGTGGAACAGCCAGGACTTGAACAGGTGCCCATATGGGATGCTGGCACTGCAGGCAGCGGCTTTACCCACTATACTACAGTGCTGGCCCCTGAAAGGATTTAAAATCAGGAGAAGTGACCTCTAAAGGGGTGTTTCCTCTCCTTCTTTTTGATTCTCTTTTCTTTTTTTGTCCTGATCCAAAGGCAGGATCTAGTGGCACAAGTACATCAAGGAGCACAAAAGTGGGAAGCTAAAATCCCAATAAAAATCAGTGGAATTGGGCAGGTGTTTGGTCTAATTGTTAAATGGCTAGCTGGAATGCTTGGGTTCAATTTCTGGCTGCAGCTGCTTATTCCAACTTCCTGCTAATGCAGACAATGGAAGGCAGTGGTAGTGGCTCAAGTGGTTGGACGCCTGCCACCCAAGTGAGAGACCTGGATTGAGATATGTCACATTTGTGGAGTAAACCAGCATACGAGATTTCTGTCTCCCTGTGTTTCTCTGTCATTTAAGCGTCTCTTGAATAAAAAAAATTTTCTTAAAAAAAAAAAAAACCACATGCAACTGGGTAAAAGAAACTGTATGCTTTGTGTGCCAGAGAATGTGCCAGAGAGTCTCAAAGGGGTCATAGCAGGAATACAGGAGTCTAGAGGATGTACATATCTCTATAGCAATTTGAGGCTTACCTTTGACCTCCACATATGTGGAGTAGATTCATTGCAACATATCAAAGATTCTGCAAAGTTAAGATCAGAACTTAAAGGAGGTAAAATTAACCTTACTATCTGAAATCACATGGGCTGATTCCTTGGGAAAAAATGAAAAAAAATAAACCTTTCCAGAGAATTATAACAGGCTCATAATCTAAAGACAGTATTCAAGATGTTGCTGTAAAATTTAAAATTAGTCAACTCATAAAAACTAGAAAAATATGACTGATCTTCAAGAGATGCTATCGTAGTCTGTTTTCGGTGGTTATAACAAAATATCTGAAGACTGGATAATTTATGACAAATAAAAGTGCATTGGAATCATTGGTCTGATGGCTGACAAGTTCAGTATCATTAAAATCTACTTGGCTTCTGGTGAGGGCCACCTTACTGTATCATAATGCAAGAGTGAGCGTTGCATGGTGAGATCGGGCAAACATTCCATTGCAGGTTTCCCTTTCTCTTCTTATGCAGCCACCAATGTCACCATTGTTGTCAAATATAATCCTAATTACCCCTCACGAAAAAATATACCACTTCCAAATAAAACAAACGTATGAATTTTAGGATTAGGCTTCAACCACGAGCTTTTGGTTAACGGCAAATGATAACACAGGAATGATACAGATATTAAGATTATCAGAAAAGGGTTTTAAAATATGCAGTATAATTTTTCTGCATAAGGAAAATATAAACTTACTGAAAATTAGTTGAGAAATGGGATTTTTCAACACAGAAATAAAAAGTAATGAAAAGGAGGTTTCACAGCAGGAAAAAGGGGTACCTGACAAAATCATTATATGGGCACAATAGCAGAATAGAGATGACAGAGGAAGATTCAGTGAATTTAAAGATAGATAAATAGCATTTATGAATTCTGAATGTCAGAGAGAAAAAGATATAAAACAAAAATAAAAGGAGCTTATAGGAAAATATCAAGAAATATGAGACACCTATACTCAGACTAGAAGAAGTAGTAGAGTCAGGGGAAGAAAAATATATGACAAAATAACAGGGAAAATTCCCCAGAAAAATATAAACTTACAGATACAGAATTTTCATTAAATCTCACACAGGATGAACTTGAAAAAATGAAAAAAAAAAAAAAAAACAGCCAAGGCTAAAAATAACCAAACATTAAAAAAACAAGAGATAAGAGGGAAAAAACTTGAAGGCAGGCAGAAGAAAATAACATTTTATAAACATGAGGAAAAACTATATAAATGCAAATTTCTCAGCACAAACTATGGAAGCCAGTAGATAGTGAAATAACTTCCCTAAAGTGCTCAAAGAAGAGAATTGTCAGCCTAGATTTCTGTACTCAGCAAAATTATGTTTCAGTCAAAGGGCACTATAAAGACATTATAAATGGTAGGAGGCTATGGTAATAAGTTGCAAGAACATGTACCCTAAGAAAATGAAAATTGTCTTCCAAGCTAAAGAAGAAGGAAATTTAGATCTTCAGAAAAGAATGAAACACAACAGAAATTTTAGCTGTTTGGGTAAGTTCCTCAAAAGATAATTACTGAAAACATGCTAAAATATTGATAGTATTTTCTGGTGGTGATGTATGCATAATAAAAACTCAAAAAAATCATGAAAAGTTAGAAGTATCAATATAGTCGCAACATTTCTAAAATACAACTGGAATGTATAAGTTTAAGTATATGTGTTATTTTCTGTAGGGGAAGCACAAGAGCATATTGTAAAAGGATGCCAAGCAAAAAGTTAATAGAAAATCAAAATAAAACACAAAATTATTGCAATAAATGTAAAATAGCCAAGAATGGGAGGACAAAAGAATGAAAGTCAAGAGAACAGAGAGAAAACAAATAAAATGCTTGACATAAATTAAGTATATAGGTATACACTTTAAATATAAATGGACTGGGCATTTCTGTTACCAGGTGAAGCAAATACACATTATGTGAATAAACATTTAATTTATTTAAATGTATTAAAATAATATAGTATGTTACTGAGGTGATGGACCATCCTTTTTTTTTTTTTTTTTGATTTGCATTTCCCTGGTGATTAGTGATGTTAAGAATATTTTTCCAGTACCTGTTAGCCATTTGTATACTTTCCTTTGAGAAATGTCTATTTAGAACTTATCCATTTGTTAATTGGATTTCTTCTATTGAGTTGAGTTTCTGATATATGGATACTACTCCTTACCTGAAGTATAGCTTTCAAATATTTTCTCCCATACTCTGGGTTGTCTCTTCATTTTGTTAGTTTGCTTAAATTCCACTTGTCTATTTTTATTTTTATTTCCTGTTATTTTGGGTGTGATCCATAAAATTCATGAACATTCTAATGTCCTGAAGTTTTTCCCCTATATTTTATTCATATAAAGTTTCAAGTCTCATGTTTAGGTCTTTCATTAAAAAGTCTCATTTTCAATTCAAATTTAGCATCTTTGTCAAAGATCTGTTGTCTCTAGATGTGCAGATTTACTTTCATGGCTTCTAATCTATTACATATATCTGTTATTGGTCTGTTTTTGTGCTAATACAATGCTATTTTAATAGTTGTAGCTCTGTAACATATTTTAAAATCAGGTAGTGTATTGTCTCCTGCTTTGTTCTTTCTGATCAAGATTGCTATGGATATTTGGGATTTGTGGTAGTTCCACACAAGTTTTAATAGTGCTTTTTCTGGTTATGTGAAAAATATAATTAATGCTGTATAGGGATTACATTAAATCTGTAAACCAATTTGGGTATTGTATATATTTTCATGATATTGATTTTTCCAATCTGTTACTATGAGATATCTTTTCATTTCTTTGTGTCCTCTTCAATTTCTTTCATCAGTGAGTTATAGTTTTCATTGTATAAATCTTTAACTTTGTCTAAATGTGTTCCTGGGGATATTTTTTATCTGTTATAAATGGGGTTGCTTTCTTGATTTCTTCTTCAGATGATTTGCTATCAGCACATTGACTTTGTGCTCTGCAACTTTGCTTCATTTGTTTATTAGTTCTAACTGTTTTTGGGAGTAGTCTTTGAGGTTTCTATGTAAAAGGTTATGCCATCTTAAACAGTGACAGTTTGACTTCCTCCTTTCTAATTTGGATGCCATTTCTTTCTTTCTCTTTCTAGTTTCTCTAGCTAGAACACAAAGTACTATGTTGAATATATGTGATGAAAGTGGAAAACCTTGTCTTGTTCCAAATCATACCATAAAAGATTTCAGACTTTTCCCACTCAGGATGATGTTAGTCATTGGTTTGTTTTATTTGGCCTTCATTATTTTGAGGTGTGCTTTTTCTTTACTTAATTTGTTCAGTATTTTTACGAAGGAACGTTGAATTTTATCAAATGCATTTTCTGTGTCTAATGAGATGATCATATGATTTTTGTACTTCATTCTATTGCTGTTATGTATCACATGTATTGATTTGTGTATGTGAGACCACTCGCATCTGTGGAACGAATCCTATATGATCATGGTGAATGAGCTTTTTAATTAACTATTGGATTTGATTTGTTAATATCTTGTCAAGGATCTTTGCATCTATGTTCATAATGGATATTGGTTATGATTGTTATTTTTGTTTATATTCTTGTCTATTTTTGGTGTCAAGGTAATTCTTGACACAGAATGAATTTGGAAGAATTTCCTCCTCTTCCATTTTTGAAATACTTTTAGAGGTTTGGTCTTAAGTGTTTTTCAACGTCAGGGAGAATTCAGCAATGCAGTGTTCTGGTCCAGGGGTTTTCTTTGATGAAAGATTTTTTATTAATGATTCTTCAATTATTGATCATTTGGGTTTTCTATTTGCTCATGATTCATCTAAAAATGTGTCTGTTTCTGCTAGACTGTCAAATTTGCTGATACTTTATCTCTTTCAGTATTTTTTTTGTTCTACTGAATACTATTGGATGAACTCATTAATTAACACATAATTATTCTTAGGTGTTTAAATTTAACTGAAAAGTGATCCCTGCTAAATATAAGAGTGGGGATAAGAGAGGGAGGAGATGTACAATTTGGGACATGCTCAAGCTGACTTGCCCCAAATGGTGGTGTTAGAAATGTGCAAGGGGATTCCAATACAATCCCATCAAGGTTGCATGTACCAATGCCATCTCACTAGTCCAAGTGATCAATATCAGTTCACAGTTGATCACACTGATAGGTCTAAGAGTCAAAGGGATCACACAAACAAGACTAGTGTCTGCGAATACTAACTGATAGAATCAAAAAGGGAGAGAACGATCCAACATGGGAAGCAGGATACACAGCAGACTCATAGAATGGCAGATGTCCTAAACAGGACTCTGGCCTCAGAATCAGCCCTTAAGGCAATCGGATCTGGCTGAAAAGCCCATGAGAGTATTTTAGGTATGGAAAACCAAGACACTCTGGAAAAAAAAAAAAAAAAAAAAAACATTTAATGAAAGATCTCTGCGAGTGAGATTCCAGTAGAAAGAATGGGCTATCAAAGAAGGAGGTACCTTTCTCTGAAGGGAGGAGAGAACTTCCACTTTGACTATGACCTTGTCTAAATAAGATCGAAATCGGCGAACTCAAAAGGCTTCCATAGCCATGACTAGAGCCTAGGTAGATTACTGATGCCATAAACAAGAGTGTCAAGTTGTTAAGTCAACAACAGGAGTCACTGTGTACTTACTCCTCATGTAGGATCTCTGTCCTTAATGTGTTGTTCAATGTGAATTAATGCTATAACTAGTACTCAAACAGTATTTTACAGTTTATGTTCTGTGTGGATGCAAACTGATGAAATCTTTACTTAGTATATACTAAATTGATCTTCTGTATATAAAGATAATTGAATATGAATCCTGATGTGAATGAAATGGGAGAGGGAGTGGGAGATGGGAGGGTTGTGGGTGGGAGGGAAGTTATGGAGGGGGGGGAAAGCCATTGTAATCCATAAACTGTACTTTGGAAATTTATATTTACTAAATAAAAGTTAAAAAAAAAACCAACAAAAGCAAATCTAACTTGATCTTCCTTCTCCTAAAACTCACTAAGGATCTCTTTTCTTAAACTGCTAAATTTCTTTAAAAAGGAAGTCTATTCTTGGTATTTCTATTCCACATTCCCATGTTCTTATTAACCACCCAATAAAAGTTCACCCCCCATCTTGAAATTATGCTCTGTCCTCTGAGAAGCTTAATCAACCCTCCATCTTCAGCTATAAATAGACATTATTCTCCGTCATTTTTCTGTAGTCTGAACTTGTATCTGAGTCTGACCAATATGCATTTTCAATTGTTCACCGAATTGCTCTAAATATCTTTGAACCATACCTTTAAATTCAATAGTACTACTATGAAATAGCAAATTCAATATTTGTATGTCAAATCATCCTTTCTATCTATGTCTTTTCATCTTAATTATTGTCTATTCAGCCTCCAAAGCTAGAAATTTCGGAATCATTTTTGTCTGCTTTTTCTCTCATCAGTTTTTACCTCCAAAACATTAAGACACCATTTTTGAATTAACATAAAATATTTGACAGTATAATGGCAGGAAAATGGTTAGTATAAAAATAAAAAGCTAATGAGAATAAGTATTGAATTTCCATGTTTTATTCTATGTAGCAGTTTTCAACTAACATGAAGAAATGGTTGCCAAAATATTTGAATTTTTAATGTTTATTATCCCTTTTATCAGAAATATTTCATGATCTATTTTATTGTGAGTTGCTCCAATCAAAATTGCTTCTGTTATTTTAAATATATATGCTGTGATTATTATGATATCTTGGGTATTCCAAAGTACTGTGAAATATTACACTACATAAAATGCTACGGGGATTGCCAAATTTCCTTTACTACTCTTTATATTAGTTTTGGCATTGGATTAGGAACAGAAGGTAAAAGAAATTCACATGTTTGTTTTAAAAATATTTTCGTCGTTTTCTTCACAGTAATGAAAGCAACTATATGGTTTGTCTTTAACCTTTAATATGAGGCAAAATTGACTGTTAGTCTTTTTGATGATTCTATAGGGTTTTGAGAAGAAAAACAAAACTGAGGTTAAAGCTGGCTAAGACAGAGGCCACATACTTTTGACTGGGCCTATATCATTATCCCAAGCCATGTCAGAAATATGGCATTCAAATAATTGCATAATATGGAGACAATGAGTGATATATTCAGACATAAATATTACAGGTTCTACCAGCATTAATAAGGCTATCACTGCACATTCCTGGGGTGCTGAAAGCATATTGCTGTATGTCTGCAGCACCATCCTCTTCATACCAAGCAGAAGCAAATGAAGAGTTTCTGCTCCATAAAGCTCAATATCCCAAGAAGGGAATTCCAGGTCTGCTGCAGACCTTACATTTGAGGTCATATTGGGGAATTGTTGATTGAGTAACTATGGCATGTTGTGCAACATCGCTTTTAATAATGGGGACGTCATCTATGTAGCAGTAGTTGAAGTTGTAAGTTGCTTTAAAACAGTATATTTTTAAATCATATTAAAATTCAGTTATATATTATTTTCTGAAATATGGCATTCCCTCTCATTATCAACCCTGATAGAACAAATTGGTGTGTCTTTACATTACTCTTTTAAAATAACAGACTTCAACTTGAGAAAAAGACAGCAATACTTTTAGGCAGTCTGTCATTTGGTGAAATGTAAATTTTCTTTATAGTTCTTTTTTATGGTAATATTACATGGAGAGAATTCAGAAGAGCACAGCAGTTGTTTTTCTAGTAATATAACATACTTAATATACAGCTCTCTCTTTTTTTAAACTTTTATTTAATGAATATAAATTTCCAAAGTACAGCTTATGGATTACAATGGCTTCCCCCCCATAATGTCCCTCCCACCCGCAACCCTCCCCTTTCCCACTACCTCTCCCCTTCCATTCACATCAAGATTCATTTTCGTTTCTCTTTATATACAGAAGATCAGTTTAGCATACATTAAGTAAAGATTTCAACAGTTTGCTCCCACACAGAAACATAAAGTGAAAAATACTGTTTGAGTACTAGTTATAGCATTAAATCTCAATGTACAGCACACTAAGGACAGAGATCCTACATGAGGAGTAAGTGCACAGTGACTCCTGTTGTTGACTTAACAAATTGACACTCTTGTTTATGGCATCAGTAATCACCCTAGGCTCTTGTCATGAGCTGCCAAGGCTATGGAAGCCCCCTGAGTTCACTGACTCTGAATTTTTAGACAAGGTCATGGTCAAAGTGGAAGTTCTCTCCTCCCTTCAGAGAAAGGTACCTCCTTTTTTTTTTTTTTTATTTTTTGACAGGCAGAGTGGACAGTGAGAGAGAGAGACAGAGAGAAAGGTCTTCCTTTGCCGTTGGTTCGCCCTCCAATGGCTGCCGCGGCCGGTGCGCTGCGGCTGGCGCACTGCGCTGATCCGATGGCAGGAGCCAGGAGCCAGGTGCTTTTCCTGGTCTCCCATGGGGTGCAGGGCCCAAGCACCTGGGCCATCCTCCACTGCACTCCCTGGCCACAGCAGAGAGCTGGCCTGGAAGAGGGGCAACCGGGACAGAATCTGGCTCCCCGACCGGGACTAGAACCCGGTGTGCTGGTGCTGCTAGGCAGAGGATTAGCCTAGTGAGCCGCGGCGCCGGCCGGTACCTCCTTCTTTGATGACCCGTTCTTTCCACTGGCATCTCATTCACGGAGATCTTTCATTTAGTTTTTTTTTTTTTTCCCCAGAGTGTCTTGGCTTTCCATGCCTGAAATACTCTCATGGGCTTTTCAGCTGGATCCGCATGCCTTAAGGGCTGATTCTGAGGCCAGAGTGCTATTTAGGACATCTGCCATTCTATGGGTCTGCTGTGTATCTCACTTCCCGTGTTGGATCATTCTTTCCCTTTTTTATTCTATTAGCTAGTATTTGCAGACACCATTTTTGTTTATGTGATCCCTTTGGTTCTTAGTCCTATCATTATGATCAATTGTGAACAGAAATTGATCACTGGGACTAGTGAGATGGCATTGGTACATGCCACCTTGATGGGATTGAATTGGAATCCCCTGGTATGTTTCTAACTCTACTGTTTGAGGTAAGTCAGCCTGAGCATGTCCCGAATTGCACATCTCTTCCCTCTCTTATTCCCACTCTTATATTTAACAGTGATCACTTTTCAGTTAAGTTTCAGCACTTAAGAAGAATTGTATATAGCTCTCTTTTAAAAATATTTTATTTTATTAACTTGAAAGGCAGAGTTACAGAAAGACAAGGAGAGAGAGAGAGAGGGAGAGATCACCCATCCACTGGTTCACTCTACAGATGGCTACAACAGCCAGTGCTGTTCTAAAACCAGGAATCAAGAGTTTCATCTGGGTATCCCATGTAGGTGGCAGAGGCCCAAGCACTTGGGTCATCTTCTGTTGCTTTTCCTAGGCCAGTGGCAGGGATCTGGTTTACAAGTAGTACAGTGAGAACTTGAACAGGAGTCCATACAGGATACTAACATCATAGGCAGCAGCTGTTCCTGCTATGCCATAATGCCAGCCCTAATGTACCACTTTTGAAAGTGTAGATAGATCATTTCCTTACAAACAGC
This sequence comes from Oryctolagus cuniculus, assembly GCF_051225735.1. NCBI lineage: Eukaryota > Metazoa > Chordata > Mammalia > Lagomorpha > Leporidae > Oryctolagus > Oryctolagus cuniculus. Next base: position 61,715,611 of record NC_142868.1, on the reverse strand, counting down.
TCTTTTGCTTTGGACCAAGGACATATACCCTTCAGTTTTAGCACCTATATGTACTAACTCACTGCACTCATTGAACTAATATCCTTTTATGGAGAAGGTGAAAAAATAAACATGCAGTTTATATTAAGGAGGGATACTTATTTTAGAATAAAATGAGTGGTAAGTACTATGGTTTGAAGTCCTTTCTTGAGGTGTGGGTAATATGTTAACAGAGAGAATAACAAAGAGACAAAAAATCCATGGAAAAAAATCTCATACAAGAGCACAGCAGATACAGGAAAGATGAGGTACAAATCTCTAAGACAGGGTTGAGGCACAATCTCAAAGAAAGCCACTGAGACTAGAAATATGGAGATAAATGTTGATTGATAGAAATCAAATTAGAATGATGCCCTTGTTAGTTTGACATTAGTGTGACTTAAGTGGCTCTAAAATTATAGCTGCCTAAAAAATGGCCGATTTTATTTGTTTTGTTTTTAATGCAAGTCTATACATCTAGGTAACTGAACTCAGCTGGGTTTGATTGCACATCTGTCACATAGTAATACAGCTGTGGAATACCTAAGTTTCGATGTCCTCTAATGAGATGGCCCATTTCCACTCCATGTGATCTCTCATTCTTCAGTTGAATTCAAGCTTGTGCTTATGACAGCGGTAGATGTCCAGTACAAAGGTACAAAGAGCAAGGACTGTTATTTTCTAGGCTTGAGACCATCATTAATACTTCTGCCTTATAGTGGGTGAACTAAATCACAAGACCAATCCAACCTTATGGGGTGAGGAAATAGACTCTTCCATCTTTGGGAGGTTTTGAAAAACATATTTCAAGAGAAGAGATAAATAATTAGGGACATTTTTGAATCAATCTGCCACAGCATGATCTAATTCATTAAGATTTTTTTTTTTTGACAGGCAGAGGGGACAGTGAGAGAGAGAGAGACAGAGAGAAAGGTCTTCCTTTACTGTTGGTTCACCCTCCATTGGCCGCTGCGGCCGGCACACTGTGGCTGGTGCACCACGCTGATCTGAAGCCAGGAGCCAGGTGCTTCTCCTGGTCTCCCATGTGGGTACATGTGGACTTGGGCTATCCTCCACTGCACTCCCGGGCCACAGCAGGGAGCTGGACTGGAAGAGGAGCAACCGGGACAGAATCTGATGCCGTGACCGGGACTAGAACCCAATGCCCTGACCGGGACTAGAACCCGGTGTGCCGGCTCTGCAGGCGGAAGATTAGACTATTGAGCTGCAGCGCCGGCCTAATTCATTAAGATCTTACATATCATGGTTGAATTAAATTTTTTATTATGTGTATGAAAAATATGTTATGTTTTTTAAATAAAGAAAGGAATGATTTTATTTCTATTTCAGAAATTCTGCTTTCATATTTGAGGAAAGAATTTAGTGTGGAGGGGCAGGAGTGGGGGAAAGATCAGAAATGATACCTTATAAGAATATAATAAAAAAAGATGGTCCCATAAACATTGATGGTAGCAGTGGGGATGATCAATTATTTAATTTTTGTTTCATCAGTATGTTGATTTTGGAAATAAAATTTCCAAATGGAATGGTTGTGAGAAACTGGGGATTAAAGTTGTATCATATGTTTTAGATTGAAGCAGTTATTTACTATTTTATTGAGTATGATTGGCCAATAAAAGTTGGTATATTTTCAAATTTGCATCTCTCTGAATTTGGTGAAAAATATACACTCATGAAACCATCACCATCATCAAGACCATGAACATATCCATCTACTCCCACAGTCTCCCCTTTCTTTCTTTAATATTATTGTTATTATTGTTAGTTGTTAGAGTATATAGCTTAAGATCTATCCCTTTTAGCCAATTTTGAATATAGAATAAATGTTCTTATCAACTATTTGCACTCTGCTTTGTAGTAATATACAGGATTTATGGCCGGCGCCGCGGCTCACTAGGCTAATCCTCCGCCTAGCGGCGCCGGCACACCGGGTTCTAGTCCCGGTTGGGGCGCCGGATTCTGTCCCGGTTGCCCCTCTTCCAGGCCAGTCCTCTGCTGTGGCCAGGGAGTGCAGTGGAGGATGGCCCAGGTGCTTGGGCCCTGCACCCCATGGGAGACCAGGAAAAGCACCTGGCTCCTGGCTCCTGCCATCGGATCAGCGCGGTGCGCCGGCCGCAGCGCGCTGGCCGCGGCGGCCATTGGAGGGTGAACCAACGGCAAAGGAAGACCTTTCTCTCTGTCTCTCTCTCTCACTGTCCACTCTGCCTGTCAAAAAAAAAATAAATAAAAAAAAATAAAAAAAAAATAAAAAAAATAAATACAGGATTTATTTATCTTTTTAATAGAAACCCTGTAAACGTTAATCAGCAGCTCTCAATTCCTCTCCTCCCCAGTCCTTGGAAACCACAATTTACTCTTTGACTCCATGAGTTTGAATATTTTAGATTCCACATAGAACTGAATTATATAGTATTTATCTTTCTATGTGTTTATTTCATTAAACATAATGTGGTCCAAGTCAATCAGTAGTGCCAAAACTGGCAGGACTTCCTCCTTCTCCTCTTCCTCCTCCTCCTCCTCCTTCTCTTTCTTCTTCTTCTTCTTTTTGTAATATTTATTTGAGAGGCAGAGAGGCAGGTAGAAAGAGAAAAACAAAATTCCCATTCACGGGTTTACTCCCTAAATGTCCATAGTAGGGGCTGGCAAAGAGCAAAGTTGGAATCTGAGAAATCAATCTAGATCTTCTATATGGTTGACGGGGGCTCCAACTACTGGAGCTATCATCACTAGCAGGAAGTTGTAATCAAGAGACAGGAGGCATTGAATCCAGGCTGTCCGCTATTGGGTCACAGGAATCTCAGTCAAGGTCTTAACTGCTAGGCCATATGCCTATCCAGGATTTCCTTATTTTGGAATCTGAAATAATTGAAAAAAAGAAAAAATATATAATATATAAAATCACATTTTTTCTTTTCCATCAATTGATGAATAGTTAGGTTGATTACAGATCTACGCATCTTGACTGCCGAGAATAATGCTTCAAAGAGTGTGTAGAAATCTCTTGAAGATTCTGAATTCTGATTTTCTATGGCTATGTACCCAGAAGTGGGATTTCTAAGTCATGATATGGTATTACTTTTATTTTTTAAGGATCTTCCATGCTATTTCCCACAATGACTATACCATTTGACATTCTTACCAAAGCTGGAAAAAGGATTCTTGTTTCTCCTTTCCTTGTTAAATACCTGTTATCTTTTTTAAAAGATTTATTTATTTATTTGAAAGTTAGAGTTACACAGAAAGAGGAGAGGCAGAGAGAGAGGGGTCTTCGATTCTGCTGGTTCATGCTCCAGTTGGCTGCAACCGCTGGGGATGCTGTGACCCGAGGCCAGGAGCCAGGAGCTTCTTCCTGGTCTCCCATGTGGGTGCAGGGGCCCAAGGATTTGGACCATCTTCTACTGCTTTCCCAGGCCATAGCAGAGAGCTGGACCGGAAGCAGATAGCCAGGACTTGAATTGGTGCCTATATGGGATGCCAGCAGTATAAGCAGCTGCTTTACCCGCTATGCCACAGTGCCAGCCCCACATTTTTTCTTTAACAAAGGTGAAGTGATATTTCACGATAGTTTAATTTGAATTATCCTGACAAGTAGGAATGTTGAACATGTTTTCAAATACCTATTGGCTATTTTCTGCCTTCTTTGTAAAAACACAGTTATTTGGGCACTTTGACCATTTTTAATCAGTGTATTTATTTTCTTGATATTCAGTTGTATGAATTCCTAGAATATTTGAATATTAATCCTTTATCGGTTATATGGTTTTTAAAAATACATTCTCATATTCCATACGTAGTCTCTTTACTGTATTGATTATTTTCCTTTATAAAGCTTTTTAGCTTGCTGTAGTTTCAATTGTTTATTTTGCTTTATTTTCTGTCGTTTGGGGATCATACCCAAAAATTATTGTGACAGTCAATGTAGAGAAGTTTTCTGGTTTTAGGTCTTATATTTAAGTCTGTAATCTACTTTGAGCTAACAGGTGTGTGTGTGTGTGTGTGTGTGTACTATAAGGTAAGTGTTCAAATTTCATTCTTTTGTTTGTATATATCTAGGTTACTCAAACACCATTTAATGAAAAGAAAATTATTTCTCCATTGTGTATTCTTGACACTCTTTTTGAGATTAGTTTATTGAAATACATGGATTTATTACAGGATTCTATATTCTGTTTCATTGGTCTATCTATTTTGATGCCAGACCTATAATTTGTTTGATAGCTATAGCTTTGCAATATAAATTGAAATAAAAATGTGTGACACCTTCAACTTCATTGTTTTTCAAGATTGATTTGGCAATTCTGAGCTCTATTAGATTCCATATGAACGCTAGGATTTTTTTCCTACTTCCCCCAAAAAATGCCATAGGAATACTTTTTGAGATTACATTAAGGACAGAATGGGAGAAAATGTTTGCAAACTACATCTTCAACAAAGGATTAATATTCAGAATATTCAGCAACAGCAACATAGAAGAACCAATTCAATAAAGAAATGTACAAAGGGCTTGAAGAAATAATTCTCAAAAGAAATAAAAATAGCCAAAAATATATGAAAAAGTGCTCAATTTCATTAGTCATCAGGTGAATGAAAATCAAAACCATGAAATATGACCTCACTCCTGTCAGATTGGCTATTATTAAAAAGACAGAGTATCAAATGCTGGTGAAATGTAGAGAAAGGGGAACTCTTACATAATGTTGATGGGAAGGTAAATTAGTGAAGCTACTGTAGAGGACAGTATGGAGAGTTCTTTAAAAACTGGAAATGGAAGCACCACAGTATACAGGAATCCCACTATTGGGTGGGACATGAACTCATTAAGTTAAAGAGATACCTATTCCATCATGTTTATGTTTCACCACTGTTAACAATAGCCAAAATATGGAACTTGCCCAGTGTTCATCATCAGATAATGGATAAAGAAAATGGTATATTTACAGATACAATTCATCTATTAAAAATAATAAAATTCTTTTATTTGTATCATAATAATAACCTCAATCTGCACACGAAATGTTGATTATTAGAGGCTTAGAGAGGGGTGAGCAGGGTTAAAACACAGAAGAACAAAGATATGGCTTGGAGAAGGGAATTTGGATTCAAAATATAAAAGAAGCAAGCTATGGTTTCTTAATTGTGACTAAGAAACTAATACACGATGTTGACAGGGGAAATGTGTGAGGGATATATGGGAACGGTTTGTATTACTACCTAAAATTGTTGTTTTGGACATTTAAAATCATATTGGGCAGTTTATGCATTTTAACAGGAATAGTTCTCGCAACGTGTGAATGTGGAACAGCTTTACATTTACTTGGAAGGGTATTTTAATTTCTTTCATCAGTGATTTTTAGTTTTCATTGTATAAAGTTTTCAACTACTTACTGAAGTTTATACCTGATTATTTCATTGTTTTAGATGCTAGTTTTAACAGGACTGGTTATTAATTAATTAATTATTTTTTTTGACAGGCAGAGTTAGTGAGAGAGAGAGAGAGAGAGAGAGAGACAGAGAGAAAGGTCTTCCCTCCGTTGGTTCACCCCCCAATTGGCCACTATGGCCGGCGCGCTGCACTGATCTGAAGCCAGGAGCCAGGTGCTTCCTTCTAGTCTCTCATGCGGGTACAGGGCCCAAGGACTTGGGCCATCCTCCACTGCACTCCCGGGCCACAGCAGAGAACTGAACTGGAAGAGGAGCAACCAGGACTAGAACCCCACGCCCATATGGGATGCTGGCACTGCAGGCCGAGGATTAACCAAGTGAGCCACGGTGCCGGCCCCAACACACTCTTAAAATTTAAAGAATTTCCAATATCTTTTCTCATATCAATTGAATATATTAAGATTATCTATAGAAATATTAAAACTGAGTGTAAAATCAATTATTTATTAAAATAATAAATATATTCATGCTAATGCAAGTGACATATATTAGTGGAAAATGTAATTCCTGCATTTTGAATTTCTAACTTAAATGTGAAACATGGTGGTATATTATACCTGTACAAATCCCTTCAGGGACTGAATAAGATAGCTAAATTCTCATGTCTAGTTCTGCATTCACTCTTTTGCAAAAAGTTTGTTTTGGCAAAGGCTAAAAGATTTAAAAGGAGGATATCAAAGGTCACTGTCCATGTCTCCTGAACTTCAGATGTCCAGAGCTGTTTTTTCTGAGGATGTATTTTTTTTTTTTTTACCAAAGATCTTAAACACAGAGCACCTCTCATTTTAGTCTTCAGGGCGCTTGTTTTTGTTGTTATTAAGGGGAAGAGATGTTTGAGAGCTAACATTGCATGTGATTAATTTCTTTTAACATACACATTATCCCACTTTTAGCAGATATATTATTCTAAACTTTTCTTTGTTGACACCTTTATTAGTTTTCTAGGGCTGAAAAACAAAATATTACAGACTTGGTGGCTTAAAAAGTAAGCTCATTGTCTTGCAGATCCGGAGGCTTGATGCATAAGATCAAGGTGTGGAGGATGTATATTGCACATCCCTGATGTCTCTTTTTGTGTACAAATCTTCTTTTCTCAGAGGGTACCAGTCACACTTTTCATGATTCACCCTAATAGCCGCATTTTTACTTAACTGCCTCTTTAAAAAACAGTTTCCAAAATGTCATCATGTAGGGAAGAACAGAGGGTTAAGATTCAACATATCAGTTTTGAGGACATAATACTCAGCCTATAACAATCTGTCATCCTCAATCTCCATACATCTGTTCTCATACATCTGCCTCCCTCACATTATATAGTACTTCACTTGATTTAGATTCTCATTGGAAATGAGAGATCATTTTCTATTTCATACCAGAAAAATTATTATCCTTCAATTATAAAATTATAATCTTTTATAGAAAGATTTTATTAGAAATATGTATTTTTAAATTTTATTTAAAAGACAGAGAGACACAGGGAGACAGTGATGGAGACAGACACACACACGCAAACACGCACACACAAAGAAATCTTTCTGCTGCTTTATTCCCCAAATGCCTTCAACAGCTGGGCCTGGGCTAAGTCAAAGCCAGGAATATGGAACTCAGTCTGAGACTCCACGTGTGAATCAGGGATCCAACCAAGTGAGTTATCACCTGCTGACACCCAGGATATGTATAGCAGAAAGATGGAACTGGAAGTGGAGTTGATATGGGTGACCCAAGTGGTGTCTTAGCCACTGTGCCAAATACCTGTCAGAACTATAGCATTGCTTTAAACTAAATGAAGTCTATCTTTACTAAAAGATGAAATAGAAAAGCAATATGTATTTAGCAGGAAAATGATTCTACTCAAAGTTTAGGAATGGATGCTAATGCTAATATCTGTGATTAGCATTAAATTTCTAAACAAATACACTTGCTATTTTTTCACAAGATACTGAAATTTTGCTGTGAGCCTAATTAAGTGTTTGTGTTTACTGTATAGTCATGAGTGAGTTTGAAAAAGTCCTTATCATAATACCACAAACTGTCTAATGCAAGAGACATTCCATAAAAATGTAAACAAATACAAGCTGTCATAAGTACACTACAAATACTACTTATATATCATCCAAGTTTCTTCTGTACAAAATATCAATTAAAATATTTGATGCATTTATATTTAATAAATTCTTGTATATTTATATCTGCTAGATGTTAATTCTAAACCTATAAAATTCCCTTTTCACAGACCTCTGACATGTTGAGGTGAGCAGTGTAGGTAGAATGAAATATTTTCTTGGTGGAAGGGCAAAAAATAATTGTAAATTACCAATCAAAAAAAAAAACCTGTATTTTCAATTTAATGCTTCTCATTCTCCAGATACAGAGTTTTAAATATAAAGGAAAGATCAGGATAGACAATTAGATTTGTTAATTTAAGTTAAAGGAAATTATATAATTATGAGCAAATAAATAACATATTCCTTGAAAAAGAAAACTGTTCCTTTGTTCACTTCAATGTGAGAAATATGAAAACAAAATTGAAGCATAATAGTATATAATGTTTTCAATATTTTATTAATGTAGATGCTTACATTTAACTTTGTACATATCATAAAATTCAAATATTGAGTAAAAATGAATAAACTTTATTCATAAAATAAAGCAATTATTAGAAAATGTGGTGCATTGTATTGATTTTAACAATGTGATTTTCATCATGCAATCCACATTTTGTTTCATATATTGAAAAAAATCAGTATCTGTGTATCAACTCTATGTCTAAAGAGTACAGTGGATATTCCAAAGATTTCTTCTGAAACATTTTTGTTTCTGAGAAAATTCCATTAATTGCTAAGGTATGGGTAGAAAAATGCATTAAGTTCTCATGCATCTCTGTAGTTTATGATGTTTGAAGAAAGAAGTACAAGGTTATGAATCATATTTAATTTGAGATCATTATGCTCATGTGAGAAATGTTGAACAAAATTGAATGTAGACAACTTATCACAAAGGAAAGTAAATTATTTTTCCTTCTCCCCTGTTTTTGATAATATAGCATTTAACAAAAATAACTCTCAAAAATAATATATATCAAGATAAAAAATCAGCATTATCTTGTTTTAAATTTGATTTACTGCTTTTTAAGAAAGTAATCTGATTTTGAGGTAGCAATTTTTAGTGGTAAGTACTAAGAAATAATATTATTAACATGGTAAATATTTAATTCTAATGTAATTTATATAAGCAATATTGTATTTCCTTATATAATTCTTTTTAGTTAGAATATGTTTATCAAAACATTATACCAATAAAAATTTAGTTTGCTTTTGACTTTTTAAATTTGGATAACTATAGTAATCTTTTCTTCCTTACATGTAACATCATTGTTTTGAAGATTGATTTGGTTTCATGAAATGAAAATGTCCACCACTGGACAAAAATATATCTGATTAAATTCCACCAAATATGACCACATGACTATATCTGATGAAAACATTTTGGATGATAGGATGATAAGTTGATTTGCTTTGATGTTTACTGTTGGGACAATCACATATATAATGAGAATTATCAAATTTGTGTGTGTTTATGTGTGTAGAGAAAGAAGGAGGTTGTTATTATAAAAGGAAGGTGGCGATACTTTTGGGGCATTCCATTATGATAAAACTAAAGACAATTTCCCATGAGGCACACTGGAATTTCATTTGATTCAAAGACCCTAATTTACAAGAATTTCTCTTGATTAGACAGAAGGTAATACTCATGTGGGAACAGGTGTATCTTAAAATGGAAGTGTCATGGAAAAGCGATATGTAAATCATAATTACATGTTTTCTTTATCTTGGATGGTTTCATAATCTCAAAGAGTCTGTAAGATTGCATTTGAAATTTAAACTGACAAATGAACTGATTTATCATAGTCTTTAGTGTAAGACCTCAGACTGAAAACATGTTATTATTGAAAGAGTTTTGAGAAAGGAGGTTGACACTCAGTCAAGGTCTCAGTGGTTTGGCAGCAAGTGTTGCTATGTTTTGGGATCTAGAATTTCCAATGTGTTCACCTGCGCCTGGACCTCCTTCCCCAGGAACCTATCCCAAGCAAATCTAGACATCAGGTCAGTAATGATTCAATCAGCATCTTTAGGGGAAATGATCAAAGTGACCCAGCTTTGTAGAGGAGTAATTTAATTAATTATCATAATTACTAGGCCGTATTCTACCATGTATTTGGAGTGAATTTATATCCATCCAATCCTCCTGTTAGAAAACGTAGTCTGCTACAGTATGTATCTCCCCTTTTGAGAGGGAATAATATGGGAAAAAACTGCTCCATTGACCATCAGGGAAACAAGTGGGATTGTCATTATTGGTAATTCCACAACCTAAGCTTCCTTTTGTAATGCTATCTCTGTTTTTTTTTTTTTCTTTCATTTTCTTCAGAAACAATGCCATCCAGACCTAAACAACCATGTCATAGGAAGGAATACTAAATATGTAAGAGAATTTTTAGATAACAATTCTAAAAACACTTAAGGCTAACACAAGAAGACCATTGAAGTCACATGTACTTTCCAGAAATAAAACCTTTGTATCTTTTTCTTCAAAACTGGATTTATGACACCCCAAATAGAATTAAGAGTTTTCGAGACCAGCAAGGTATGGAGCATGTGCTTAAGATTGGAAATCAATTTTAAAAAAATATTTATTAATTTATTTAAAAGACAGAGTTACTGAGAGAGGGGTAGGGACAAAGAGAGAGGTCTTCCATCTGCTGGTTCACTCCCCAAACAGCCACAATGATGGGACTGGGTCAGGAAAAGCCAGAAAGCAGGAATTACTTCTGGGCCTCTCATGTGAGTACAGGAGCACAAGGATTTGATCCAACTTCTGCTGGTTTCCCAGGCACATTAGCAGGAAGCTGGATTGGAAGTGGAGCAACTGGGACTCGAACTTACGCCCATATGGGATGCCCATACTACAGATCACGGCTTTAACTTGCTGTGGCACAACACCAGCCCCCCATAAATCCATTCTTGACTAAGGCTGGCATTGAAGGGGTGGGTAGTGAGATAACTAATTAAAGAACATTTGTGGGAATAGAGCCTAAGTGAAAATTGGAATCCTCACTGTAAAACTAAATGCCCAATGTGTATACAGATCTTCCCTGAAGAAATAAATATATGTGTTGTAGGTAGTTTCTTATATCATTGTCCACATGCTATTTTAGGTATAACACATTTGAATTATAATATTTAAAAGCACTATTATATTTAAAAAAGTTCCATTATGAATTATGCTCTCTTATTATGTGTAATAAGAATAGAATGAATGAGGTTTGAAACTCCTGTCTTAGGCTGCAGTTTGTAAAGGGTGCTACATGTCTATTTTGTTTCATTTATAACAATTTTGACAGAAACACTGATGCTTTGTCATATCTATATGAGATCTTCTGCTGTATTTTTATAAGAGGCAAAACTAATTTTTTAATAAATATGCAATACAGTCTTTGGAATAAGAATTATAATTGTTTAACCACATAGTCAATTTAGAAATATTTATTTTAAGTAATACATAATTCATTGTGCATTTCTTTTTATTGTTAAAATTATGTGAAAAACGTTTGTGTGAATATGAATAAAGCTGCTGTAAACATTCATATAGAATGTTTTTGTGAACATAAGCCTCTGTTTCCAGGATAAATACCCACAAATGGGACTTCTTGGTCACAATCTAGGAAGAATCCAAAGTTCTTTCAACAGAGGAATGGAGACAAAACTGTGACACATCCGCACAATGGAGTCCTACTTCACAATAACAGGAAGTGAACTATTGATGCAATGGTAACTTGAATAAGTCAAAAGGCATTAATGCTGAGTAAATAACTCAATCTAAAAATGTAGCATACTCTAAGATTTCCTTTATCTCGTGTGCTTTAAAAGACAATACTACAGTTAAAAAGAACAGGTAAATTGTTGCTAGAAGTTAAGGATGTATCAGAGTGACAGACAAAGGAGTAATTGGTGGGATAATGGGACTTTCACTGTAGCCTGGTTGTGGTGGTCATTACATGGATTAATATAATTATTAAAGTTTATAAAATTATCCAACAACAAATATCAATATTGATGTATGTAACACTCCAAAAATGAGTGGAACAACAAAATTTAATGTGAACCCGGTCAAAAGATCAAAGATATTTTTCTCAGATCTAGAAAAAATGATCTAAAAATTCATATAGAAATTGAGACTCTGAATAAAGCAATCTTAAATAATAAAAACAAAGCTGGATACATCACAAAACAAGATTTCCAGATATATTACAGGGCAGTTATAATACAAAAGCAAACAGGTGGACTAATGGAACAGAACAGATACCCCAGAAATTAATTCATGCATCTACAACCAACTAATATTTGACAAATGAAGTAAAATCATTCATAAGACAAAGCACAGTCTTTTCAACAAATGATGTTGAAAAAATTGAGTTTTAAAATGCAGAAACATGAATCAAGATGCCTAATTCACACCTTGTACAAAAATCAACTTACAGTGAATCAAGATCTAAATCTAAGACCTGAAATCATTTAATTACCAGTTGGAAACATAGAAGAAATGCTGGCTGGCACCACGGTTCAATAGGCTAATCCTTCGCCTCGCGGCGCCGGCACACCGAGTTCTAGTCCCGGTCGGGGCGCCGGATTCTGTCCCGGTTGCTTCTCTTCCAGTCCAGCTCTCTGCTGTGGCCAGGGAGTGCAGTGGAGGATGGCCCAGGTGCTTGGGCCCTGCACCCCATGGGAGACCAGGAAAAGCACCTGGCTCCTGGCTTTGGATCAGCGCGGTGTGCCGGCCGCAGCGCGCCGTCTGCGGCGGCCATTAGAGGGTGAACCAATGGCAAAAGGAAGACCTTTCTCTCTGTCTCTCTCTCTCACTGTCTAGTCTGCCTGTCAAAAAAAAATAAATGAATAAAAAAAAAAGAAGAAATGCTAAAAGACATTGGCCTGTGTGATCTCTTTGTGTGAGACCCTCAGCTGTCGGGCTGGAAGAGTTACGGTGTCTCCTGACAAGAAACGCTGGAGACAGGCCTGATGAGCATGTCCATTTATTAGCAATTAGGCATGGATTTTTATAGGAAAAGAGGGGAAGAAAAAACCTGGGGTAGTAACAGCAATTCTATAGGACAGAAGGGGTAGCGTGCCAAAAGACCCCTAACCAATCGACTTATAGGTCATGTAGGCCCCTTAGCTCCTTTGTGCAACCAGCCCACATCTGGAATGTGGGAGTTGCTTATCGGATCTCCATTCATCAATCATAAAGGCACAGCCACAAGACTTCTGAGGGGGGATGGGGGAAATGGGCCTGGAGCTCCTGCTGCCTTCCAGCAGCCAGGATGTGGCCTCCCAACTCCCCTCATGGCCAGGGCAGCCAGTCCCATGGGATCACCCACGGCCAGGGTAAAGATACTAGAAACACACACAATAAAAGCCAAAATAGACAAATCATATTACATCAAGCTAAGAAGCTTCTGTACAAGAGAGGAAGCACTTAAAATGAAGAAGCGACCAATAGGATGGGAAAAAATATTTTCAAGCTGTACATGTGATGAAAGAATAATATCCAGCCTATATAAGGAACTCAAGAAACTTAACAATGATAAAACAAACAATCCAGCTAAGAAGTGGGTAAAGGACATGAACAGATATTTCTTTTTATTTTTATTTTTATTTATTTATTTTGACAGGCAGAGTGGACAGCGAGAGAGAGAGAGACAGAGAGAAAGGTCTTCCTTTTTCCGTTGGTTCACCCCCCAATGACTGCTGCAGCCGGCCTGCTGCGGCCGGCACACCGCGCTGATCCGTAGCAAGGAGCCAGGTGCCAGGTACTTCCTCCTGGTCTCCCTTGTGGGTGCAGGGCCCAAACAGTTGGGCCATCCTCCACTGCACTCCCGGGCCATAGCAGAGAGCTGGACAGGAAGAGGAGCAACCGGGATAGAATCCGGTGCCTCGACCGGGACTAGAACCCGGTGTGCCGGTGCCGCAGGTGGAGGATTAGCCTATTGAGCTGCGTTGCCGGCCACATATATTTCTTAAAGCTGAAATATAAACGGCCAACAGTCACATGAAAAAAGGTTCAGGGTCACTAGCCATCAGGGAAATGCAAATAAATACCATAATGAGGTTTCACCTCACCCCACTTAGAATGGCTATCATCCAAAAAAAAGTAGTAAATGCTGATTAGGATGTTTAGAAAAAATTATCCTAATACATTGTTGGTGGGAATGTGAACTAGCAAGACCATTATGAACAATATGGATATTCCTCAATAATCTGAAAACTGATTTACTACTTGATCAAGCCTTCCCACTCCTGAAAATATACCTTAAGGAACTGAAACCAGCATATAAGAGTTCTCTGTACCCCCTCGTTTATAGCAGCTCAATTCACAATATCTAAGATGTTGAATCAACCCAGACTTCCATTAACTGATGACTATATAAACAAATGTGGTATGTATACTACTCAGCCATAAAAATGAATGAAATCTTGTCTTTTGCAATATAATGAGTGCAACTGGAAACCATTATGCTTAATGAAATAAACCAGTCCCAAAAAGACAAATATCATATAATAAAATGTAATTAAAATGTATAAAATGATTTCTTGTTAGGTTCACAAGTAAAACTAATCTTGTTCCTTAAATTTTGAAAATATCATTTAAAAATAAGTAATTGAATGATTTTCCAACATAAAAATGTTCATTTTTATAGTTTTAAAGTCCCTTTTTGTATTAAAATTTTAAAGCAAATAATTTCAAGAGAATACCCAGTTGTTTTAGTCAGGGCTTTCCAAACAGTCCCATAGGAAAATAAGATTCCTCTTTGTTTCCTCCTGTCTTTCACTCTCCTACTCAGATATGGAGAATCTTATTGGTTGATGATGATGTAAACATTTCTTATAACGTATTGCTTCTCATTATTAAAGAGGCTCAGAAACCCTGTGATCTCTTGTCTGTGGGCAGTAGACTTAGGGAAGCCAGTCATATAGCTTGAATGCTTGAGAACTGGACATAATTTGGTAAAGTTTCCAATCTGAGTTTAATAGCCTTAGTAACTGCAGCACCAAGGTCTGAAGAGCTGAAGGCAGAGGTCCTCAATCAAGCAATTGGGCAGAGGGAGAGTAAATCCAAATTTCTTCAATTTCGTTATTCTATCCAAGCATTCCAAGAATGGTTGATAGTTGACAATATTTCATTTATAACAGTACACCTCAGTGAAGAATACCAGAATTTCTCATCTTGATTTTAAGGTGAGAGAATAAGGGGTAATGGTGATAGCTGCCATTTCCTTCCATGACTGACACATGCAATGCATTAACTTCTCCATTCTTAATTAAGCAGTACTGCATCTATGTCAGGTACTTCCAGAATCAAGGGTGATCATTGTCTTTGTGCTATTCCAGGGCTGGAAACACTTCAGGCTCTGTCATATCCCACGGTTTCCCACATTCTAGATCATGGTATGGAATTGGGAATGAGCCAAGGCCTACAGGAATGAGCTATGGGGCTGAAGCATATGCTTCATTCAGCTTATCAATTCAAAGGTTATCTCTACCAGAAACTGTTTTGTAAAACCCAGAAATTAATTAGAACACTGGACATCAAGTTGACTCTTAACATATTCTTGTATCAACTTATAACTGTTAAAATGAACCAAGACTCTCCTGTCTTTGTGCTTTCCATGCTTAGCTGATTGTATTTTGCACTACTCTGTTATTGTCCAACAGCAGTGAACCTGAGTGTTTTGCTTGCCAAGAAGAGCCTTCTTTATAATACTTTTTATCTTATTTTAAAAATTTAATTTTATATACTCTCTTAATATTAAGAATGATAGCTCTCTGCTATAATTATTCACATAATTGGTATCTGCATCTGGACTGATATGTGCTAGGACCTCTGTGCATTACAAAACCCAGGGAAAGTCAAGGCTCTTATATAAAACAGCACAAAATTTGCATATGACTATGCAATCCTACCATATATTTTGAATCATGTCTTGGTTATGTATGATACCTAATACAATGTAAATGATATGTAAATTGTTGCTTATTGTATTGTTAGAGATAATGAGAAGAAAAATTGATCTGTACATGTTCAGTACAGATGTAATTTTTACAAGTATTTTTGATTTACTATTAGTTGAATATATGATTGTTAAATCTACAACTAGAGATTAGACTCTGTGGCATGTTTAAATGTTTAGGCCATCAAGTCAGGATAATTCTATGTGAAATGACGCATAATCATGTCAAAAAATCATCACAATTGTCCTTAGAGACATTCCATGACTGATTATAGCAGAAAACTGTCATTCATGAGATTAAGAAGAAATTACATAAAATGAAATTTTATGTATACAAATGCAGACTGCGTTCTTCCAGGGTTTACAGTATTGTGGGCTGTCATTTTCCATTGCTTCCCATGTACCAGACATTGGTACAGATTGGGAATGAACTAAGGTCTACAGATCTGAGCTATAATGTGGTTAGTTAGAATGGGTCTTAGCGTGAGGGGGGATTCAAAATTGCAGAAAAATGACAAGCCCAAATGATTGTGAATGGGTTAATCTCTGCCCAAGCCAGTTCTTTTTACTCAATGTCCTTGTGTTAAAGAAAATTGATTAAAAGTTAAATTCAAATTGTCTATAAATGATCAGAAGAATATGGTCCCAGAAAAGATTGATATGATTTCAAGAATAATTTTTCTCCATTTTTAAGGAAAATAATGTTTAAACACTTAAGTTTAAATAAAAAAATAAATGGAAGAAATAATATGCAAATATATAGAAGAAGAGTAGGAAGAGGAAGAAGACAGAGATGAAAGAAGAGAAGGAAGTAGAAAAAAAGTAACAGGAAGAAAGGGAAGAAGAAGGATGTGGAAGAACTAGAAGAGGTACAGATGGAGGATGGATAAAACGTGCAAAATGAAGTTAAAAATTTGAATCAAAAGAGAAAGCCTGATTGGGGAGACAGATTTGTGGTTTATATCACAGATATAGAGAATTTAATTCAGTAAAGTACCACCGAATATTTGTTTAGATATGAACTAATAAAAGAAAACAGTGTATAGAAATAGATTGCAGAGTTGTGAAA
Organism: Oryctolagus cuniculus; assembly: GCF_051225735.1. Taxonomy (NCBI): domain Eukaryota; kingdom Metazoa; phylum Chordata; class Mammalia; order Lagomorpha; family Leporidae; genus Oryctolagus; species Oryctolagus cuniculus. The sequence goes on along the minus strand of NC_142868.1, from coordinate 61,698,998 downwards.
GCAAAATGAGGACCAGTCTTATACTACTATAGATTGAATGGACAATTTCAAGGGAAAGAACAATATACATAGTATATGTAATATAAAATGCATAGGTGGAATAAATGACTGATATGATCACATTGAAATTAATGAATAAGTATAGCTTTACTATGGACATTAGAAGTGATGTGACATATTGGTTTGGCAGAAAAGCCACTCCAAATTTGCTGGATAGGGATAGCTTCAAATATTTATCCTCAGTTTCTCTAAGAATTAACAAGACATCAATATGAAAAATCAATGGCAACTGGGAATAACTGCTATCTATCATTGACCTTGAGGCCCAATACTTTTAAAATACTGACACATAGGGAAAAAGACAAACTAATTTACGCATCTCATACAAAAAGCCACACATTACAGCTGGCCTACATGTATAATTTAGGAATACAAATTGATGCAATGAAACCATATAACAAAGGAAAGCAAGGAATAATGAGAATGGTATTTAGACTTGAGAAGTGAGGCACAGATATGGAATGGTGAGGGTGTTTTATGATTAGATATAGTTTATTCTGAAGAGATTACTTTGAACGCTATATTTGTGCTTAATGAATACTTATGGCTATCACTACTATCATTATTTTATCTATTAATTAAGGCGTAACATAAACAAGAAAGTGCACTGAAATCTTAAACTTGAAAACATTTTACAGATGTACTCTCACATGTAAACACCTTTCATATCAATATAAAGAACATTTCTAGCCTGAAAGTGTTATATCTCTCTGCTCTGTTAGGCAGAAAAAGTTATATGGCTAATTCCAACCCAGCCTTAAATAAGATCTAGCATCTGCAATCATGGTTTAGATTGTATACACATTGGACTTGACTCTCTTGAAAGCAGCCCTTCTAGAATTTTGATTGGTTTATCTTTGGTCCCTACACTGGATTCAGTTTGGTCCTGTGGGATTTAGAGCCCCACTCTGTAGTATCCATTCACATAAACCTTCAAAATCTGGCAAATGTCTTTTGTGAATAACCAGTGGTGTGTTTGACAAAGATTTCTCCATTCAGTGAGATGTTCTGTTTAGCATCCCTTACTCTAGGCAGGTTTCATATGGCTCTCTGGCCTAGATTAGTTTATCCTTGGAAATTATTTTTCTCTTCAGCTCTGAAAGTTCTTCTCCATGGATATTTTGAGCTTCCTATTACGATTCACTCTCATGTCTGCAGGTTAAAAATAGAGCAGATATCTTCACTCTATTTCTGTGACTCCTTTGGTTTCCTAACTCTCACTGTCTGCCCCAGCACACTCATAAAAAGTTTCTCTAGTTTATTTTTCCCCCTGCTGATTCCATCTACTTAGGCTACTGGTTCTCAATAGGGTGTGACTGGTACATCCTCTTCTCCTCTTCCTCATGTCCATGTCTGTGAATGTCTCGTGATTTTTTAAAAGATTTTATTTATTTATTTATTTGAAAAGGAGAGAGAGAAGAGAGAGAGAGAGAGAGAGAGAGAGAGAGAGAATCTTCTATCCGTTGTTTCACTTTCCAAACATCTGGGCCGATATGAAGCCAGGAGCCAGGACTTCCTGGATCCCCTACATAGGTGCGGGGCCCAAGTACTTGGTCCATATTCTGCTGCCCTCCCAGGCATGCTAGCAGGGAGCTAGATCTGAAGTAGGGTAGCAATAAGCCAAACTGGCAGCCATATGTGATGCTGGGACCACAGGTGGTGGCTTCACCCGCTATGCCAGGGTGCTAGCCTGGTCTCCTGATTTTAGAACCTTTTGTATACTTTGAATCATGCACTTGGAGAAAGTCCTTCAAAAAGGAATATGGAGAGTGATAAACTATACATTCTAATAAGTCTATCTGAGCTGAAACACTTGATTCTTCTACTATTCTCATTGGAACTGGTTTGAGTAATGATTCTTTTGAGTTTTATCAGTGACATATTAAATGGTCTTGCATTAAGAACTTCACTTATATTATTTTATTATATTTATATTATATTATGGGTTAATATATTTATCAAAATTGTGTTTATATTTACATTATTTTATTTGATCACTCTGCTGTTTCACTTGCATTTATTTTTATAAGCTGCCTCCACATATGGAAATTTGTTCCTACTTCAAGTAGAAAATTGAATAGAAAATAATAGCACAAATTATCACAAAGAAAACCTAACAACATCTGGAAATGTAATTATGTTTTAAAATATTGAATTGAGTAGACATTTGTATAACTTTCAAAACTTAAAACAGGCAATTTTCTATACTTGCTGTTTTTATTGATTATATATAAACACCACTCCAAATTAGACTGGAAAGATTTTTATCCTGATAATCAATAAAGCATTTGATCAAATTATCATTCAACTTTTCTGTACTGTGGACATTTTTAAAATTATTTTTAACCTTGAGAATTGATAATATGATAAACACTCAAATAGTGGGATGCAGCACCTCTAAGTAAATATAGGCTTATTGTCTGAGTCTTAGGCATATGGCATCATGCTTTCTGCTCCAACTTCTCCCCAGCTCATTTGGGTCGAGGAGTTAAGGTGTCTCCAGGACATTCTTCACAGAACTCTCTGTTCCACATTGCTGTACTCCACCTTTTCCTCATTCTTTAAGAGTATAGTAGCATCTTCCCCTCAGGGAACTTCCTAAAGCATCCAATTTTCATGCAATGCTTGAGCCATTTTCATAAATGGAGGGGATGCAGCTCTTCCTGGCTCAGTTCAACAGGAAGAGGTACATACTATATTTCTGTCAAGGTGTGGAATGAGATCCAAAATTACAAATGCCACATAAATGTTAGGAGAATTCTTGAGACATTCAAGTATATCTACCTGCAATTGATTTGAAATTGACTAGATACTGTGAAATTGCATGAAATATATTGATAGATGTGTTGTTAGAAAAACTGCATGCATTTTGTGGTCTCCACTGCCATTGAGATAAAGACGTGAGTTAGTTTGATTTTGTGCCCTGGCATTTGTATCCCCAAAGATTCTAATTGTTCTTCCAGCACTTTGTTTAATTTCTGTAGGGTTTGCTATTCTGCATATCATCTGTCTTCCTGAGCCTCTGTCAGTGATCTATGAGGCAACTGATTGTTCCTGTCAGCTTACCTTAAAGATTCAATGAAAATGAACACCTCTGAAACTGCACTCAAGCAACACTGGCTGCTAATGTGTTCATTTTCACGCCCCTCTTTGGCTACACTCTATTACTTTCATCTTATGTGCTGTTTTATAATGTGACCTTAGTCATAAAAAAATCCTACTTGAATTTCAAGTGGTAGTTAAGAGAAAGCAATGTTGTGAAGAAGGAGAAAAAAGGGAAAATGGGTTTTATTTTAAGGCATTGCTTGTGATACGCAAGAGTGTTAATCACAGCCGGAATGAGACTTGCAAATCTCAACAACGTTATACATCAGTACTCCTGAGTTTTTGGTGAGGAAAATGTGTATTTTATTGTTCTTCTTTGTTGTATGAAATATGAGTTTATTTATTTTTACTTAGTTTCTAGGAGGGTTGATTTGATATTATAGTGTTTTACATGAAATGAGCACATGATATTAAGAATATTACCACCTTCAAATAAGGGTGTATATAAGAACATATGTTCAAAATGTTCCAATTGACTTCCTAAATTTTTTGAAGGACTTTCTACCAATTAGTGTGTGCATTAAAATTTGAAAATTTTCTCTTACTTGTGTTCATTTTGTATTAAATGTATACTCAGATAACATTTGCTTCAAAAGTTTATAAAGCTAAGATGGTTGCAAAGTAATTTTTAAGGAGTAATTTATTTCTTTAGTCTTTGCATTTTCCACTTCAACTTTCTACAAATTATAGTTTCTTTTAGGCTCCATTGCTCTCCATTGCTTTGGGAATTAATTTTGGCACAATGCAATTGTAGTTCAAATCAAGGTCTGACCTCTGCAATGGACTGAATATTTGTGCCTTCCCAAATTCATATGTTGAAGTTCTACCCCTTAAACAGATGATTTTTAATGGGCCTTTTGGGAGCTTATTAAGGTTATAATAGGTTATGGAGGTGGGATCCTTATGATGGAATCAGTGTCCTTATTAAAACAGGAGACAAGGACTCCTCTCTCTCACTCTCTGTCTCTATAAACACACACACACACACACGCATGTGCACATGGACACACACATACACACCCCAAGGAAAGTAATGTGAGGACATAACCAGAAAAAAGCCTTTAGCAAAAATGCTACTATGCAGGCATCCTCATGTCAGTCTTCCAGCCTCCAGAACTATGAAAATGAATGCTTACTGATTAACCACTCAGGCTATAATATTCTGTTATATCATGCCAGGATGACTAGGATCATCTGTATTTTGTAAAAGTCGAATTCCAATGAAATGATGAAGCTAGTAGGGTCTAAGAAAGGCAGAGGAAAATCTTTAAGGTCCAGTAAGGAAAGAAACAAGCTAGATTACCAGAGCTGGGGGAAAGAAAATTCTTTCTGGTTCTGCCTCTACTTCCTTGTTGAGATGGAAAAAGGCTAGACGTTCTACGGAAATGGAGGTAAAGCGTGCCTAAGGGGAAAGGTATACCCAGCCTAATCTAGGAGCCCTGTATTCCAGGACAGCTTTAAAAGATTTGTTGGGGTCATGCTACCAACCAAAGAGCAGAACTGCATAAGGACATTTCAGAATTGTCGTGGAGATAAAATAACTTTGATTTCCAATCAAGTGGATTTAAACATATTAATGAAATGCAGTACAGTCATGCCCTACATAATGACAGTTTTGTAAGTGTTGGACCACATACAAAATAGTGACACCACAAGATTATTATTGTACTGACAACTTTTTATCACCTTGTACTCTTGTAACTGCTATACACAGCATCATAGTTCAAGTCATTACTCATCAGTTTGTGGTGATAATGATATAAAAAACTTTGATACCGCCATAAATTAGAATATATAAAATATAGCAAATACAATTTAATATAATGCATAATACTTGATCAGGATAATAAAATAACTCTGCCACTAGTTTATGCAATTATTGCATGTTTCATCATTATTTTAGAGAACCTTCTACTTATAAAAAATTGTTATGCTAAATAGACAGAAATCCTACATCTTTTGTTCACATCCAGTGATTTATCCCTACTGCTTAAATTTGTAAAACGTACACTATGATGTTCACACAAGTATGAAATTTCTTAATACCTCATATAACCAAAGTTAGGTGACATCTGACTGTATCTCTTGTTTGTAAATTTTGGCACCCTTGCTTATTAGTGTTTATAAAAATATTGGGAACTATAAAATAATGGAAAAGAAAATTATTTATGTTCATATATATTTATATACTATTTTTTTCCTTAAAAACATATCACTTAACATAACCTAAGGCTCAAAAGAGTTTTAGATATTCTAAAAATACAATTAAATAAAATCATACAATTCTAGTTAATTTTGTGACTTTTAACTAACCCTTGATTTCAATATAAATACAAGTAAAGATGAGCAACCTTTTTTTTTCTAAAAGAAATAGTGTGGCTAATGTCATAAAAATGTCCTTGAGATAAGACTAAAATAAAGTTAAGATGAGAGCTTATCTACTTTCCCTTATACACCTATCATATCTTTCCTGAAATGGGACAATATTAGCTCAGCAGATATTATCCTGTTGTCATTTTCCACTAGAGATTTGCATACCTGACTTTAGATACAATACAATATATGAAAGCTGGATAGGATATAAAAAAGCAATATATAAAGTTGTTGGTTAGCAATTCATCTACTTCCCAATCTATAAATTAATGCGTAAGTGGCACACATACAAATTGTAATTACTCAGCAGCATAGATAAAGTAAGTTCTGCTCCTGTCTCCAGGCTTTTCTATTATTTTTCCTCTATTGATTCTGTTTGGAGGTGCAGGGCACATTTTATTGCTGTATCTTTAGGTGACATTCCTCATTTCTTTCATTTTACATGATCCAGCAGTTTTACTAAAATATTCTTCCTTTCCTTTATTCAGTCTTTATGAGCTTAATCCAAAATCTAATGGAATTAGATGCGGTACAACTTTAGAGCAAAGACACGACTGTGGTCTGACTTGGAAAAGCAACTTCAAACTTAGCAACCTGGTGACTGACACGCACATGTTGTTATCAGCTTGAACACAAGCCTGAAGTCTACCAGAAGTGTCAGTTCAATCCTTGACTTTAAATCCAAAAGGGTGAGGGAATGGACAAGTCAATTCATATGGACGAGTAACGTTAAGAAGCAGTTACTAGCAGAGTCGATCTTATGTATTCTTAGAAATAACTCAGAAAAGTATAGTAGCTCAATCTAATGTCAATTTTACTTTTGTTTGGCATTTATATGATTCCATACATCAATAAACAGTCATTATAAAATGTGTTGGCATGAAATTCATTACAGTAATATAACATACATTGAAAATAGTAGAAATTTTATAGTGATTCTGTAATTCTTCATGAAATGATCATTTTACTTTAGTTTTGTTATTATTAAGATGTTATTGGGGCAAAGTAACTAGGAATGCCAAAATTCTATATTGCAATCTCCTTTTTGGGTGTTTCAATCTATGATAGATAGATGGACACAGGGCAATAAAAACAGATATCAAAAAAGAGATTCATTACAGTGACTACAAAACCTTTTATTCCAGTTAAGGAAAGCTTTGTCTAAGTGAGAGTAAAACTCTATTCAGGGTTGCATCCTGGAAAAATATTTGAATGAGCAAAAAGGAAGGAGGGAGGCAAGATGGAGTGGAGTTTTCATTCTATCACCTGTATAGAGTAAAAGAAAGGGAAAAAAAACAAATAGCAACAGCAAAGCAACTGTTACATTAAGAACCTAGATGCTACCAAGGTCGGAATCAGAACCAAATACAGCAAGATGGTGCACTGGGGCTATGTGTTAAGCTAAATAGTGTTCCCAAGAGAAAAAAGTAAGTTGTCTCCATAAGCCAAGTGAGGAGAACTGGGCCTCTCCTTTCCTTATATTTAATAGCTAGATATTATATATTTGAGATGCAGAGTGAGTGGAGAGTGATAGATGATAGATACATACATACATAAGTAGATAAATAGATAGATAGAAAGTTTCTGTTTGCTGGTTAACTCCCCAAATGCCTACAACAGCCACACCTGGGCAAGGCAGAAGCCAGTGGCCAGAAACTCCAACCATGTCTCCCACCTAGGTTGCTTTTCTAAAATTTAAACTCCCAAAGTTTAATGTAAGGCAAGTGTTTTGTAAATTAAGAGCAACAAAGAAGATATTATAAATATCTAATTAAATTAAGAACATGCTGTACTATGCAAAATGTAATGGATAGTAGCCACAAATATTCCCCATATCTAATCATAAATAATAATGTAATTTTTAGAATGAGAATTATCAATGTCAGATGGATTATAAAATTTATTTTTCCCCATAATGTTAGCAAAACACAAAAGTAAAGTGAATCAAGATTAGGGAAATGAGAAAGTAGAGGAAATATAGAAGTGAAAATTCTTCCATCACAGAAAACTGTAAGAAACATACAAACGATTATTATATGAACTTAGAGTCAGGTTGAGCATCAACTGACTCATGTAAGAAATGGGTGACACTCCAAGGCATGCATTAAAGAATGTGTGGAAATATTCAGTCTCTTTCTGCCTTGTGTATATCCTTTCCTATAATCCACGAGAATCCATCATCACTTCTGTCTGTAGACTTCCCGTGGAGATGGTAAAATACATTAAATATGACTTCTGCTTTTCCAATTTTATAAAACAGAGTTAGTTTTGTGGTACAGTAGGCTCAGCGGCCACTTGAGATGCTGACATTCCATTTCACCGTGCCTGGAATCCAGTCCTGCTTCTTACAATCCAGCTTCATGATAATGTACACTCTGGGATGCCGTACATGATGACCCAAGTACTAGGGACTCTGCCAACCTAGGTGGGAGACATGGTTGGAGTTCCTGGCTCCTGGCTTCTACCTTGCCCAGGTGTGCTGTTGTAGGCATTTGGGGAGTGAAGCAACAAACAAACTTTCCATCTATCTATTTATCTACCTATGTATCTATCTATCTGTCTATCTATTTATCTATCATCTGTCACTCTCCACTCACTCTGCATCTCAAATATATAAAAACAAAATAAATAAATTTAAAAAAGAATGCAAGTTGATATACACACCCTAGGTAGATCTAAGACAAACTTTGTACTGTAGAATCAAAATCAAAATGAATGAGTGTGGCTAAAAGCTAATTGCAAATCTCTTGCTTCTGTACATATTAGCTTTGCTCGCTAATGGCTAAGGGTGTATCTTATGAAACTATGTGGGCAAAATTCCCAGGAACTAGGATGACAGAACTAGTGTTAAAGGAACAGTGTTCTTCACTGTTATCTTACAACCATATCTTGGATCTGTTACTGGGTTTGTTATTGTCAACTGTTATCTTACAATCATATTCTGATTTTCTTTTTATTGTTCACTGCATACCAGGGGTCCAGTTTGAAATTGTGAGCCATAATAGACAAAATACTATAAAAAGCTGTGCAACACCCAGCGGGGGGCCCACGCTCTGGTAAGGAGTATCGGTCTCGACTGGTTGCTGGTCCTGATCGGTTGCCTTGTCTCTTATTTGTCTCTCATTTGCTTCTCATTTTCAATAAAATTCACGTGTGACTGTCACTGGCTTTTGTAATACTCTATTTTAGCTGATGAATGGATGCAACAGTACCTGGAAGTTTTATGTAACTAAAGTCAATTCTAGATCATGAAATATCTTAATTGTGGATTTTTAATTAATTTTTATTATCACATACTTAGAAGCCCCAAAATCATAAATTTAAGTCAGAAATCTGAAAGGGATCTCACAGGCTAAAATGAGTATATTAGTAGGACTCTATTCCTTGTAGTGGCTCTTCAGAAAAAAATATTTCCTCACTTTTTCTACTTTTTAGAAGCCATTTCCATTCTTTGCATCTCCCTTCCACCACCTTCAGAGCTGGTAAAAGTGGTCCTCCTTCTCCTCACACTATACTCACTCTTGTTCTGTTTATGCAGCCTCCCTCTTTTGCTGGTGTGGACTTTTATGAATACATTAAACCTACTTAGATAACCCAGGATCTTTTCATCTCATAATGAACTCATTGTCATTTTTATAAGGATCATTTATTTATTTGAAAGTCAGAGAAAGAGTGTTTGTGGGTGTGGGTGTGGGTGAGAGAGAGAAAGAGAGAGAGAGAGAGAGAGAGAAAGCTGTCTCCCATACTCTGGTTCATTGGTTCATTCCCCAGATAGCAACAGCCTGGACTGGTCCAGGCCAGAATCAGGAGCTCAGAACTCTATCAATGTCTTCCAGGTCTTCTACACTATGGCAAGAGCACAGGCACTTGGGAAATCATCTTCTGCCTTCCTGGGCACATTAAAAGGAAGCTGGAGCAGAAGTAGAGCAGCTGGGCCTGAATCTGGACGCCAGTGTCCCAGGTGGCTCATTCCACTGTGGTAAGACACTGGCTCCTCATTGTCATTCTTAACTCCATCTGTATCCATGCTTCTCTTTCTCTATGTAAACTAAAATATTCACATGTTGAAGGGATTTGGAAGTGAGCCACTTTAGGGGGCCTTGTCCATTCAAATGTTAGCAGAGAACTATCACACTCAATCAAATATGCAAGTCATAACAATATTGTTTATCCCAGTGAGAAATTATCACTCAGAAGACAAAAATGTTGTATAAAAAAGGATGTACAGAGTATAGATGATGCCAAGTGTGGAACAAGAGAGAAAAGTCAAATGTAGTTCAAAATAGGAATTGTAAAGAATACCTCTAAGGAAGTATCTGGTGTGAAAAACCATTAGACGCTGTATAATAAGTGACCTAGGTAATCACTTGGGAGTGTGTTGAAAATGCTGGATCTCAGGAACCACTCCAAACTTGCTGAACAAGAATTTGCATATTAATAATAAATCAAGGTGACCTGGGGCTCATTAACAGCTGAGAAATGCTGGCAGGATAACAATGTTGCTCTCCACAGTGCATTGTTTAAAATCACAGGCCCTGGATTGAAAGATACCTAATTTCAAATTCCATTTTTGTCACCTATGAGGAATTTCTTAGATTCCCCAAGCCTCAGTCACCTCACATGTAAAATATGCTGATTAATTACCTACTTAAATGGATAGTTGAAAAAAATTAAATATAACAATCCACTTGAACCTTTACAACATCAAATAAGTGTTAGTGACTTTTACAGTTACTTTTTCTTTAGTCATGATGTAATTGAAAGTGAATTAACACGGAAATTATATTTTTGGATTCCTCTTTAGACTGCTTTTAAGCTTTGGGATATCTGGCAAATTGAATATGCAATCAGAGCCTCTGTTTTCCTAACTATTCAAATGAGATATTAATGCTTATGTGAGAATTGTTTAACTAGGAACATAGAGAAATATTATTTACATTGATAATGTAAAGTTATTTAATTACTTAAAGTGTACAGAAAACTATAATAATATAGAAACCAGCTATTTTTACCACCCTTTGTCCTAATAGTATGTACTCTATTCTAACTTGTTTCAGATCAGAGATTCACTCCATCTGTAGTTGGATCTTATGACATATTAATGGAAGTTTAAGTTAACAAAACTACAGTATTTATTCAAACCATGTCTACATTTTCTACAAATCAAAGATAAATACACACATGACCAAGGCCCACTGAAAGCCAATTTAGTGCATTTTCAACCCATAGAGTCCAGACATCTGGCTCACAGTTTTCATAATCCTCAATGGATAGAATGACTTAGTGCAGATAATGATATAAACAATTTATGTATTTTCATACATGAGAGGAGATGACCTTCATAACTTACTTGTAGCTTCATTTCTTATTACTTATGAGTCATTCAATAAATGATAGAAATAAATTATATTGTTCAACTGCCCTTTGTTATATATCCCCACTGTAAATGGATATTTTTCATTGCCCTGACATATTTGCAACAATAATGTGTTTTCAGGCTATAAATATTGATAGAGCAAAGATGTGTGTGTTTGCACTTTGAATATTTGATAAGTTTTGCAAACACCTATGGAATGAACATTAGCAGTTCTAGGAAGTTTTACTTATCCCTCAAAGGACAGTTCGTGTTGCAGGAGTTTAAAAAATCCTTCATTAAATGAACTGTTTCCACTACTGAACAATTATTTAATTTTAGCTTATTTTTAACTAAGGTTGAACTTCCTGCTGAATATTAATCATTATGCAAAAACCAATAGATATTCCATGTTATACAATTCCATTGAGTGAATAAAATGTTTTAAATTAAATTTAGCATTATAGAATATTTTTTTATTTCAAGTGATCTTATTGTATGTATTTATTCAAAACATAAGGTATATGTGTTGTCTAAATATAAAATGATTTGGTCATGTGATGTGTGCAAGCAATAAGCACATTGGAGCAACAGAGGAAAGAAGCAGGAGTATCTTTCATGTTATAATAGCTGTTAACTATTTTTAAATACATAGCTTCCAATTTCTTTTTATTTTAAAAAATTAAATGACGTAAACATCTGTCTCACTTAAATGACCCCCAAGCGGAACTTATTTTATACAAAAATAAACAACAACATAAAAACAGATACACATTTTTCCCGATTCTATAATTACTGAGACATTGCCCCCTGAATATCCCCAGCGAAACGATGTTAATAATGCATGTGTCCTAGTGCTGGTGTGGGGATTAGCAAGAACTACAATGACGTCTGTGTTAAGAGTAGTGTTTGGTGCACTGCAAGCATGCTTCTACTCATTTTTCTCTACAAACCGCCTATGATAGAGTCCCATGAAATTATGTGCAGTTTTCAGAGTATGGCATGCCACTTTCCTAAGGATGACTTTTCCCCCCGCATCCAGAGCAAATTCCTCCCTGATTCTAGGTCCACTGCTACTTCAGTTTTTCTTGGAACTTTTTGGGCTTAAATACCAGAAAAGTGCAAGAAACAAAGTGGCTTCAGAGAAAGCTTGAATCCAGGAGTCTCCAAAGAATCATCTCTTCCTCTTCTTTCCATCTCATTAGAGGTGGGCTTCTCACTGCAGACAGATTAAGACTACTATCCCACACCTTTAGAGACCCTCGAGGACATAATGCCAGAAATAAAAACCACAATAACAATGATATTATCGTTAGAAGGCATGACACTTGTCAGTTTAGATTCAGCTTTAAGCAATAAGGAGAATAGTCTATAAGCAGTTAAACTGAGTTCACTTGAACTTGTCAACATGTACACTGAAGTATGTTTTCATAGGTAGAATAGGAGTCAAATGATGGAGAAACAGTTGAATATTGTGCTGTAGAAGAAACACACACATATCGTGAAAAAAGAAACACGTGACACAGGGTTTACTGGGGGAAAACTGTAGAAGCAGAAGTGTGGCAAAGTAAAATTACCTGAGGGAACCCCCCCCCAATTTTCATGTAAATCTTTGCTCAAGCTGGGCCTGAAACTTTGGTACTAGATAGCCAGTAGAGAGACGTCCTACCCCAGAACTCCCTATGTGGAAGTGGGTGGTGCAGAGAGATTTTTGTATGACTGTGTAACCATAGAAGCACCACATTCCAGGAGGCTAGAGTGTTTGGTGATGGAGCATTCATAGCCTAGGCTCTAACAGTTGACTGTATTTCCTACACTTAGTCTTAGCTGCTATCTCTAATAAACCTCTAAAAGAGGGGATGAGGAGAAGAGAGACGAGCTTTGGCACAGTGGTTCAGCCACTGCTGGGATGCCAACATGTCAGAATAATTTTTTTTTAGAGTCTTGGCTCTACTCACATTTTCAGCTTCATGTTAATGCATATCCTAGGTGATAGGAGGTGATGACCCAAGTACTTGGTCCTTGCTTCCCATGTAGGAGACCTGGAATGAGTTCCAGGGTCCTAGCTACAGCCTCCATCCAGCACCGAGAATTTGGGGACTGATCAGCAAATGGAAGCTTTCTCGTTCTCTCTGTGTGCCTGCCTCTCAAATAAATACACAAAGACTAATTAAAGGAATGGGGGGGAGAAGTGAGCTTCCAGAGTTTCTCTGATCCTTTCATTTATCCACAAGTTCAGGGCGAGTTTGAGTTCTTTTCACACAAACGCTTCTCAAAACATCAGCTATTAACAAATCTCAAGCATTATCCACATAGTTATAGTTGGTCCAAAAGTAAAAAATTGTGCTTGATAGACTATGTCACTTGACTGTTTTCATAGTTGTTCATTGAAGGCGGTGTCAGCTTCTGTTTGGACACACTTGTATTTTTCAATGCATGCAATCATATCATCCTTCAAGTCTGTTTTAGCACCAGTTGCTTCGAAACCATCACAATCATGCCAACTTTGATGAGCTTTCTTCTAGACATTGTATATCAATTTCATGATGTTCTACTGACAGTATGGTTTATGTATCATACCCTACAACACATCCGATTTAACTGTGGTTCTCAAAAACTAAAAGGTTCTGTTTCCCCTGCAGCCATTTGCATCTGATTAATATAGTCTTTGTAAAATCCATTGCAATGGTGATACAAGTGCAAGGCTGAAAAAGAAAACTTTTAAAATGCCAGCACAGTATGTCACATATTTACAATTCTTTGATATCGTCGCCATCTTATCATTCTAACCTTTTTATCATCCCTAGATAGAGACAAGTATACCTTTTGCTTTGAACTCTGCTTTGGTTGCCCTAAACAACAGATTTTATAATGAACTGCCTTGATTACTTTTGATGTGACTTGTAATTGTGTACTTCAGTTTTAGAAACAGCTCTGTCATGTCATGTTTGTACCTCTGACAAAATGACCCACTTTTCAAAATGCTTTCAAATCTATAGTTGAGTTAATGACCTAAATCCCTGTGTTGATGGGTTCAGTGCACTTGACATCGTTTTCATAGGACTATGGCACTGTGGTAGCTGGACATTATTCATAGCTGCTTACCTATACGAGGACCTTGACTGAAGCATTTTTGCAAATGAGAATAAGATCTGAACTGCAGAATCCAGTCCTCTCCTAGACTGTATTCATGAAAGTCTAACTGATAATTTTACTGTAGACTCAAACTTAGCATATTGATTTAGTTTAGAAGCAAATATTTTTTATAAATTAAAATGTTTCCAAATTATTTAAGTATGCTTAGATTGTATGATATGTGAGCATGTGTGCAAAGCTACAGATTCTATCACTGTAATGTCATAAAGATCCTTAGCACACAGAATTACAATGAATGTTGTGGTTCAGGGATTAAAATCTCTTTAAATACTCATTCACATGACAGACTGGAACAATTAGTGTTGGTAACAATGGTGCATGGATGACAAGAGCGTCTCACACATTTCCACTGAGAGTCATCTTCCTTTATAATCATCCTAATGAAAAAATCACAGTGGTTGAAGGGAACTGCTATTGATATAACATTAAAAAAAAAGAGAAATGCACACTAAAAAACATCATTAAAGTCACATTAAGGAACTGATTAAAATTGACCAGAAAGGGAATAATCATGTAACTGTCATTACTACCCTTTTCTTAACAGTGTTGAGTCCAGGTGTTACAGAAATTTCACGTCAATGGGGGCTTGTGTTACTATATCATTGAAGAATATTGTGCAGAGAACAAAATGACAGATCTAATGATTCCATTTATTCTAGTCTGTCAGCTCAGGTTTAATCCATACCATGGAATTTATTCTCCATATTGTTTCCAATCATGTATATATAGAAAGTAACATAAAGGGATTGAATAAAAAAGGAATCATTTAATTGTTGGCTCTATTAACTTAAAAATTCACTTAGGAACTAGCTGCACTTAGCACGTACAAAGACACATTTTCAAATGGTTTCTTTTCCTGTCCCACTAATTTTTTATAAAAAATGACAAATAAAGAAATTTATGTCCTAACTGCCCATAAAAAGGCAGGCATGGGGGATTTAACTGAAGTTCATGTCTAGAGAAACAGAATGTTAACGATTACAGGGGGTGGAATTGGTTTCTTGTGCATCAACATGCCGTGCCAGCAGATGTAGGGACGATATAAGTGTGGATGTGGGACAAGAGGATTCAAGCCAGCAAAGGCTGATGATGTTGCAAGGAGAAAACACGTTGCCAGCTAGGCTCATTTAGCACCACTTTGCTCTGATGCTTGACTAACCGGCTCAGTATTGAGCTGCCATTCTTGGCAGGTAACAAATCAAATCAGCTCATCTGCAAGTAAAATAGTCTCCATGAATTACCCAATCTGATGGTGTTCTTGCAAAGTTTATTATTATACTATATGTAAAAGCCACTACTGATTGCTAAAATATGAAAGTGATAATTCTATTGAATTCAAGGTTCGGATAGAGGGAAACATAGGGATAAGTTATTCCAAGTTAATAAGCCACAGAGTATTTGACATAAATACAATGGCCATACTTTGCATGTATGCGATTGCTGAATAAAATACTTGAAATATTTATCAAATCTACCAAGTCTGCTTTGAATGCAGGCAAAGGGCCTTGGTGTATCACTTTGATATTTGCTGTCTCTTCTTTCATCAAAATTGGACAACCTTCAGGACATCCCTGTGTTCCTCAAGTTCTTTAAAAAGAGATAAGTAAAGATATTCATGCTAAATGTGCCTTCTTAACTCCTCTTTGACATCTTCGTTAATTAGTACACAATTTCCTTTTGTATAAATCTTGAATTTCATCTTCATTTGACATAATTGAGTGGTTTATAATCTTGGAATGAGCAAACAATGTCAGCACATATCAAATAAGAAGATTCATGTTATAGAAAATTGGAAAATGCCTGGATTTAGTAATAGTTTCAGAAATCAAAATACTTGCCTGCCTTTCAAAAGGATATAATTCCTATTTGATGTCTGAGTGCTTCAGTGTTTCTTTACAAACAATATTGTTGAATTTACCCAGATATTAGTATGTTGGTAATCACTAGTTTGATCATTAGTTTGAAACCATCAGGAATTTTAGAATGTTTCTTTAAAATATTTGATGGCAGTCCTGTTAATTTTAATGTTTCTGCCTCCTAGGGTTGGCCTAACAAAATATCACACAGAGTGAGTTCAAATGACAGCAATTTATTGTCTCACATTTCTGGAGGCAGTGTGTCCAAAATCAGGTGTAGACAAAAACATATTCTCTCGGAAGCTTTGGGGGAAACTACTTCATTCTCCTCTCTGGTTTCCGGCAGCCCCGGGCATTCTACATTACCACTACCTCACCTCTCTCTTCACTTAGCCCTCGGTCCTCTGTCCTTGTCTTCACAGAGTGCTCTCCTCTTTTTGTGGTTTTGTGTCCAAACTTCCCTCTTCTTATAAGGACAGCAGTCACATTGGATTAGGACCCAACCTAATGACCTCATCCTAAACTGGCTGACATCTGTAAAGACTGTTTTCAAATAAGGTCATACTCACAACTTCCAGGATTCTAGGACTTCAGCATATCTCTTCAGGGGAAAGAGCTCTATTCATAACAGTGATTATTTATTTTAGGTATTGATATGTCCTAATTGTTGCCAAACTCACTTTCTCATGTAGGAAACAACAGAACAAATGTGGGAAAATACATTGTAAACATATAAAAGCAAAAGTTTCACTTATGAGCTAAAGGCAATTATCATTCTATATTGAAAGTATTAAGGTTAAGATAATATGAATTGTTTGTAGTAAATATCTATAAAACCTAAACTTTACTCATCACTTTGATAATTATGATTCTCTTAAAACAAGGTTTCTATTTAAAAATATTTGTTAACTGTTTAAATCTAATACAATATTATTGGTACTATTATTAATTTGTGTTTCAATACTTCAAAATAAATAGTCTTACTTTTTATATTTGTATGTAGTCATGTCTGAGAAATGTGACTCAGCTCTCTTCAGAATACACATAGGCAATAGGAGGGTGATAATATCTTGTTTTCAAATCTTGGCTGGATTCTCTTTCCTATGCTCTGCCAAATGAGGAGTTCTGAGGATCTCTCAGGAATGGCACTCATTAAGATGAGCTGAATTGGTTAATAAGATAGTTGCTTTATTAAAGTGATAATGAATGGGATTTAAGAACATGGGCCCTTGAGTCAGTCCAACTGTCTTTCAGCTCTTCCACTAACTAGGCATGTGAACTCTGCCTAGTTTCTCAACCTCTACGCATTTTAGTTCTATACACTGATAAAAAATACTACCTTATTACTAGCAGTTGACAAAATAATTAAGAAATTTATTATGGTAAAACTCTTAATAATCTGTGACATATTTAATTATTATGTAAAAGTTAGCCAATTTACCTCTTCCTAGCTATATTGCTGCTATTTTTTATTACAAATGCACAATTATTAGAGGACAAAATTGTAGTAAAATAGACAAATTGGTTTAAAAATTTAATATGCTGCTCAGCCACTATATTTTCTTTATTTTTACCCATTCTCCTCTCTCCTTCTGTCTTTAATGCATGATTAAGCATGTGAGGTGGTAAGAATATTCTGGAATAGTGTCTTTTGACTATTTTGCTTCCATACTTGGCCCCACATAGAAATATGGATGCTTTTAAAATTTTCCCTGTAGCATTTTCCTGGGGCTATCCAGTATGTTCTAAGCCTCAGACTCTGACATTAAAAATTGTATAGTTCTGCACAGGTCTGTAGATGAATGTCATCGACAGCTCTTTTCACAATGCTTACCAATGGAGAGAACCTAAAATGCTTGTCACATGCTTCACATTGTTCTCGTCACTCTCTTCTCTGTATTTTCTACATTTTCTCAATGCTTCCATCCTCACTACATGATTAAATAAATAATACAGAAAAAAATACTTGAGAATAATGTCCTCTGGCTACTAAATAGATAAAATGCATTATATTCATACATTGGCGTACTACTCAGCAATAAAAAGGAAAAGAAAAACTAATGATACAGAAATCACATGGATAAGGCTCATATGCATTGTACTAAGTAAAAGAAATCAGACATAAAAGACTATCTGCTGTTCAATTCTATTTATTTGGCCTTCCGTGTGAAGGAAAACTCCAGGAACAGAAAGATAAGGCTTGTCTGTGGTTGAGGATGAATGCAGGAAGAGACAGCTGGAAAGGAGTATGAGGAACAGTGTACAGTAAAAAAAATTGTCCTAAATTTTGACTGTGATGACAGTTTTGAGGTAATATGTATTTGATTATATTCATTAAACTGGAAGCATTAAGAGAATGAATTGTAGTGTGTGAAAATTAGACCTGAGTTAACCCTTTTAAGAAAAATGGAAGGCCGGCGCCACGGCTCACTAGGCTAATCCTCCGCCTGCGGCGCCGGCACACAGGGTTCTAGTCCTGGTCAGGGCGCCGGATTCTGTCCCGGTTGCCCCTCTTCCAGGCCAGCTCTCTGCTGAGGCCAGGGAGTGCAGTGGAGGATGGCCCAAGTGCTTGGGCCCTGTACCCTATGGGAGACCAGAAGAAGCACCTGGCTCCTGGCTTTGGATCAGCGCGGTGTGCCGGCCGTAGCGTGCTGGCTGCGGCGGCCATTGGAGAGTGAACCAACGGCAAAGGAAGACCTTTCTCTCTGTCTCTCTCTCTCACTGTCCACTCTGCCTGTCAAAAAAAAAAAAAAAAAAAAAAAATGGAAAATAGGGACCAGTGCTGTGGCGCAGTGGGTTAATCCTCGGCCTGCAGCACCGGCATCCCATATGGGCCCCGGGTTCTAGTCCCAGTTGCTCATCTTCCAGTCCAGCTCTCTACTATGGCCTGGGGAAGCAGTACAAGATGGCCCAAGTCCTTGAGTCCCTGCACCCATGCGGGAGATGGGAGGAAGCATCTGGCTCCTGGCCTTGGATTGGCACAACTGTGACCGTTGCGGCCATTTGGGGAGTGAACCAATGGACAGAAGACCTTTCTCTCTGTCTCTTCCTCTCACTGTCTGTAACTCTACCTCTCAAATAAATAAATAAAATATTTTAAAAAATGGAAAATAAATTATCATTTGCTGAATACCTAGAACAGATTAGATTCTAAGTTCATCAGTAAGGTGGGGAATTGTTTTATTCCTGAGTTCATGAAAAAGATATGAAAATGAATTCATGAATAAAATACAATATTGAAGTCATCATAGACTCTGTACACCTAAATACGTTATAAAATACATGTGTGTTTAAAGTAATACTATCAACAATTTGTGTGAGCCACCAATATCTCTGAAAAGCTATTTAGTGTACCACCACATTTGAATCTTCAACTATTCACCTTTTTTATTTCTACTACTATTATATGTTTCACATTAAAGTCAATTTTTTCTGTGAATTTAAATGCCAAGCTATAGTATACTGGAAGACATATTTTATGAGTTCTTTTAAAAAATAGGTATTTATCCTTTATATTGCTACATAATTTTATCTTAAAATTTCCAAATTCCTCTTATGTTAATTCTCTAGAAGACAAAGCACCAAGAAACAGTATTTATTAAGCACTCACAGTAAGTCTTGTGCCTGGAGACAAATAATGCTCTGGTTCCATTCTTCTGCTCCTTTAGATATATTCTTTTTTGAAGATTTGAAGGATATTTGCCTGGTTAGCATCACCATGATTTAATCATTTTAAGTAACAGTGTTATGCTACATTTTGTCCAAAGATGAAAGCAAGACCCTATTTGACAGAATTAGAGAAATGATGCATCTTTATAAATTGGACTAAAATTTCTATCATTTAGATATTTACTTTTCCTACTTATGTGATAAATATATAAGCGATCTTTTTATAGTGTGTGTGCTCTTAGAGCATTTTGGCTTTTCGCATCTCTTACTCTGGTGTCACATCAGTTATTTAATAGTTTGTGAAATGCTTAACATGCATTAAAAATGTTTCCTGAGCTGGTATTGTGGCATGGCAGGTTAAGCTGCAGCCTGCGACGCCAGCATCCCGTGTGGGTGAGATTCAATTCCAGTCTGCTGCACCTCCTATCCAGCTTCCTGCTAATGTGCCTGGGAAAGCAGAGAAAGATGGCCTACGTACTTGGGCCCCTGTACCTATGTGGGAGACTCGAAGAAGTCCCTAGCTCCTGGCTTTGGAAATGCTGAGCTCTGGCCATTGCAGCCATTTGGGGAGTGAACCTGTGAATGGAAGATCTCTCTCTTTTTCTTTACGTCTCTCTCTCTGTAACATTACCTTTCAGATAATGTTTCCTATAAACAAAACAAATATATTGAAACAACTTACGGAGGGAGAGAAAAACAAAGAGAGAGGATTAGGCAGAGATTTAAAGTTTTTATTCATATTTTTTCCACAGCTTTGTGTAAACACTTTGTGTTATCTGTGTCCTGGTTTGCTTGCTTGAGTAATGAAAGGATTGAGTCAAATGATCTCTACTAGCTCTCCAAACTCTAAAATAAGTAGATGTTTGGTTTGTGATAGGTATATAGTGTATACTTGGACCTCCTAGACAAACTGTAGGTTAATACTTCAGAGATTTTAAAATATACTGACTATTGATATTTGTTGAGTACATCATTATTCCTTAGTGAATTTACAAAGGAAGTAACAATCACAGGATATTGAAGGTTTATAATTATATCTCTCCATTTCTGTCATGTTTGTGTATTTAAAAAAGCTTGTTCAAATGTTTATTTTCTGTTTTAGAAAATAACCACTTTAGTCATTTAAATTTTTAGCATTTTCCCTTTTGATTAAACTTGCATAGTTTTCTTTATTCCTACTTCTTTGTTCTTACCAATTCTTTTATCTTTTTTCTCTATATTTTATCCATTCCCCAAAGTCTTTTGCTGTCTATGATTTGTGTTTTTAAAACCGAGATAACCTTAGGGCGTAAATTCTTCTCTTTCTACAGTTTGCATACTTTGTAAACTATAGAAAGAATCTTGGGGCTTTGTCACTAGAGGAAACCATGGAAGTCAACTCATCTATTTTCATGTTCACCATGTGGTCATTATATGACTACCTCACTCATTGTCACTCTTAGTGTTTGAAAACTATTTTTGTGCAGTACAGCCTCAAGCTTCACAAGTGCCCACTTAGGGAAGTCATTCTGTGGCATCACTTGCTAAACTCTTCCCAAATTGACTAAAATCTAATATCCTGTTATGCACATTGTAAACTGACATGCTATATGAAAAATCAATGATATTGTGTAGAAGCAAATAAGTTTGATTTCATGAAGAGTTTCATTGTTTTTCTGCAGCAATCTTTCTGTACAATAGTTTATCCATTACTTAACAAGGAAACAGGAATTTCTTGACCGAAAAATGAGCCAAAAGTTTAAGGCTGAGTCTAAGGCCAAAATGATAATTTCTAGATTTATTTAGTCCTCCTTTTGATTACACTGCAATCTGAAGAAAGAAAAAATTGACAATCACAGGAAAGTTTCATTGTCCTACCCCTGAGGCTGTAAAAGGATGTAGAAATTTCATATAAAACTGGAACCAGGAATTCTCTTATCAATGCTCTTCCTATTATGCCATAAATTTTTCATGCAAACAGAGATTGGCTTACTCCAAAGGAAGAATAGGAACTGAGATGTGCAGAAGTGAGAACACTGCTAGAAAAATCATAAGAATTGGGGTGACCACTTGGTACTGTGGTTAATACCACAGTTGGCAGGCCTGCATCACTTATCAGACTTCCTGGATTTTAGTCTCATTTATTTTGACTCCTGACCCCAGCTTTCTGCTACTGCATACCCTGAGAGGCAGCAGAAGTTGGATCACACACTTAGGTGTCTGTCACTCACATGGCAGATCTGGAATTGTCAAGTAGGTAGACAGAAAAGATCCAGTATATGCATGAAAAAGAGAAACAAACAAACAAAAACACAGGAAGTTTGTGCCATTAGATGAGGGAAGTGGCCTGGATGCCTTGAAAACAACCCAACAGGATGCCTGCACATCAGAAGTCCCACAGGTGACATGCATACCATAGGGGAGGCTCCACACCTGGGAAGCTTTTGGCACAATGTTATTCCAGTGAGTACAAGAAGGGGCAGAAAACTGTCAGGAAGAATTTCGCCCCATGCACCCATAAAAACTCTGGTCTATGCACACAGACAAAGCACTACATTTTCTGCTGAGCTTCCCACCTGCTCTGTCAGGTATATGTATTCATTAAACTCAGAAAGTAATTCTCTCATATGAATTCTTTTGCAAGGAGACATAACCTAAACCTTTCTAGCCTAATCAGTAATGTTCCCAGAGTTTGGTCTGCTTCCTTGGAGAAATTAAGGTCTGTCCTAACATCTACCTGGGTCTATATTCCTCTTAGAAACTCCCTGCTTGCTCCTCTTGGTGATATAGGATTTTTTTTTGCTATTAAGGAAGAGAACAAATCTGGGGAGAATCAAGCTTCAACTTCCAGCCTTACATGTTGCAGATGGAGTTTCTGACCCCTGGTTGTTGCCTTGTCCAGTCCTAGTTTTACGGGCATTCAGGGAGGGAACCAATAGATGGACAATCTTTCTCTCTGTCTCTCTCTGTCTCTCTCTCTCTCTCTCCCTCTCCCTCTTCTGAGCTTTTAAAATAAAGTGACAAGATAAATAAATTCAAAATATCACAAAAATAAATAAATACATTTTTAAAGTATGAGGACAAAACTCTAACATTGATTTCTCCATCAAACTGCCACATGAGGAATATGGAAGAAAATATTGTGGTCCTTTATTTTCTTTACTGGACTTCTGTGTATTCTGTTCTTTTTTACATTTTGAGGCCAGTGTTATGGTCCAGAGAGTTAAACTCAGTCTGTTACAACAGCCTCCTATATCCAGTATCAGCTGCTCCCGTTCTGATCCAGCTCCGGGCTGATATGCCTGGGGAAGGCAATAAAAGCTGGAAGATGGCCCAAGTACTTGGACTCCTGCAACACACACTGGAGACCAAGATGGAGTTCCTGTCTGCTGACTTCAGCCTGGTCCAGCTCCAGCCACTGAGGTCACTTGGAGACTGAGTCAGCAGATGAAAGATTTCACCCTCTCTGTGTCTGTCATTCTGCCTTTCAAAAAATTTTTTTTAATTTTTTTGATTATTATGATAATCTAGAGAGTATTAATTTCAGAGAATTTTATTATATATATTTTTAAAAATCATGCATTATTTTTACTTGAAAAGCAGAGCATAGAGAGAGGGTGAGGGTGACAGAGAGAGTGTGTGTGTGTTCTAGTTTTTTTCCTAAATGGCTGCAACAGCCAGGGCTGTGTCAGCTAAGGCTAGGAGCTAGAATCTCCATCTGGGTCTCTTATCTTGGTGGCAGGGGTCCAGGTACATAGGCGATAATCCACTATCTACCCAGGCACACTAGCAGGGAGCTGGATCCAAGAGGAGCAGCCAGGACTCCAATATGGTACTCCATATGGGATTCCGCAGGTGGCAGCCCAACCTCCTGCATGACAATGGCAGCTATTGGAATCTCATTATAGAGTTTTTAACTAGTGACTTTGCCCCATGGTTCTTGTCAAGAGCAACCTTGATTTAGATATTGAAACCCCAATGAGATTCTTTTACTAAACTACATTTAAAAGAGAAATGTGGCCTGTTTTGGACTCCTGTAACATAGAGAATATTCAAGAAGCATTTACTTTCAATTCATTTTGTTCCCAAAGCATTCACTATTGAAATGAGACTTGCTAGATTATGAAAAAGATATCATGCTGTTAGTTTTTCATCATGGCAAAGAGATAATTGAGGGACTTGATGAAGCTTTGGAATAATAACATTAGCAAGCAAAAAATAATATACAGAGAAATAATATTGAAGGAGATAAATAAATATTTGGCACAAGGAAGACATTCCAACTGCTTCTCAACTGATATTCAGAGCCTGTAACTGTCAAAGTTCAGTTAGAGATGAAATTGCTAGTACAGAGGTTGTAGCCCCCCTTACTGAATAATGTCCTTGATGGGTAGTGAATATCTAGGCTGAGAGCTACAAATAGGAAGGCCAGCGGCCATGCCTCTGCCTTATTACCACTTCAATAGCCTACTCAGCAGGAATTAACATGCAGTTTGAACTGAATCTTTTCCCCCTTGGCCACAACACCTAGAATTCTCTTTTTGGATTCTTGACTTTCTCACTGTAAATTTCAATTTATGAAAGAATGTGCCGAATGATGTCCTTCATGGCCTAACTACTTCTCTATCCCATGATAAATCAATAGTGTATTCTGTAATCTCTAATATAATACATAGAAATGTATATTACATAATACCGCTGAGGATGATCACTATGAACAATTGTTCTTTGATGCAAAGATTTATTTTCTGCCCAGAAAAATAAAAGTTCTTAAAATACACACACAAATGTACACTCATTACTGACTTTCTTGAAAAGGCTTAGATTGACAAGTTGTACAACATGTCCATTTTTGTTTGTTTGCTTGCATTTCTGCAGGTGACAATTTTTCAGTGAAAAACAATAGTCCTTCCTTATTCATGAGGAATATGTTTCAAGATCTCCAGCAGATGCCCAAAGCTGAAGATAATACCAATTCTAGCATATACCATGACTTTGCTGATGCAATCTTATCTTTAATAAGCTTTAATTTATAAATTAAGCAGAAAGAGATGAATGATATTAACTGAAACATAAAGCAAAATAGTTATAACAATCTACTGAAATGAGGTTGCCAGACGATTAATCTTGAGTTTTTCAGCCTGTTCTTTAGTAAAATAATGTCTATGTGAATACAAGCACTGTGATGCCACCATGGTTCATCTGATAATTCAGAGAATGACTAAGTGACTTACAGGTAAGTAACATTCAGCATGGACAACCTGGGAAAAGAGATAATTCATGTCCTGAGTAGGATGGAGAGGATTTCATCATGCTACTCAAATCACTATGCAATTTGAAACTCATGAATTATTTATTTCTGGAATACTCCATTTTAATATTTTCAGAACCTTCTTGACTATGGGAAACTAAAACTGTGGAAACTGAAAGCAACGATAAAGTCGGATACTGTAAGCTCACAAAGTCTAATGGTAAAATTTTTCCCATCATCAATATATTTTATTCTAATCCTATTTGAAAGTATTCTTCTAATGTTCTTTATAGAGATATTGGTGGTTTATTATTTATGTTGCAATCTTTTTTTTTAACTTTTATTTAATGAATATAAATTTCCAAAGTACGACTTATGGATTACAATGGCTTCCCCCCAATACCGTCCCTCCCACCCGCAACCCTCCCCTTTCTCACTCCCTCTCCCCTTCCATTCACATCAAGATTCATTTTCGATTATCTTAATATACAGAAGATCAGCTTAGTATACATTAAGTAAGGATTTCAACAGTTTGCTCCCACACAGAAACATAAAGTGAAAAATAATAGATGATTTTTTTAAATGATGATGAAATCAGATCAGACCTATTGTCATGTTTAATCCCAGTGAGAGTCAAGTTGGGAATTGATAATTTCTTTTTTTTTTTTTTTACTGAAGATCAGTTCAGTATGCATTAAGTAAAGATTTCAACAGTTTGCACCCCCATAGAAACACAAAGTGAAATATATTGTTTGAGTACTCGTTATAGCATTAAATCTCAATGCACAGCACATTAAGGACAGAGATCCTACATGAGGAGTAAGTGCACAGTGACTCCTGTTGTTGACTTTACCAATTGACACTCCTGTCTATGGCATCAGTAATCTCCCTATGCTCCAGTCATGAGTTTCCAAGGCTATGGAAGCCCTCTGAGTTCCTGACTCTTATCTTGTTTAGACAAGGTCATAGTCAAAGTGGAGGTTCTCTCTTCCCTTCAGAGAAAGGTACCTCCTTCTTTGCAATCATAAATATAAATAAAGTAAGAATAATTTTTATAATACTAACAATAAATATTGAAAATATCTACCAGTAATGATTATAATGATTAAGATTTGAAGCTGTGGACCGGCACCGCAGCTAATCCTCTGCCTGTGGCACCAGTACCCCGGGGTTCTAGTCCCGGTTGGGACACCGGGTTCTGTCCCAGTTGCTCCTCTTCCAGTCCAGTTCTCTGCTGTGGCCCAGGAAGGCGGTGGAGGAAGGCCCAAGTGCTTCAGCCCTACACATGCATGGGAGACCAGGAGGAAGCACCTGGCTCCTGGCTTCGGATCAGTGCAGCCCGCTGGCCTGTAGCGGCCACTTGGTGAGTGAACCAACAGAAGGAAGACCTTTCTCTCTGTCTCTCTCTCTCTCACTGTCTAACTCTGCCTGTCAAAAAAAAAAAAAAAAAAAAAAAAAAAGATTTGAAGCTGTGGATTCAGACTACTTGGTTTCCAGACTATATTTAGCAATGTGCTGGTTGTACAATCCTGGGTATGTTAGTTAACCTTGCAGTTCTCATTCTCTCTGTAGAATAAGGATAATGAACCAAACTCAAGTATTATTGTGAGAGTCATACAACACACCATGTGGGATATTAGGCATGGTGCAGGCATCATGGCACAGTGAGATAAACACTGACGGCAGCAGACATCCTATATTGTGGAGTACTGATTGAATCAGTACCTGCTCTGCATCCAAACCTACTCCTTGCTAAGGTACCTGGGAAAGCAGTGGGAAATAGTTTTTGGACCCCTTTTAACCATGTGGGAGACTAAGATGGAGTTCTTGGTGCCTGGCTTCAACCTGGCTTAGACTTAGCTATTGCTTCCATGAGAATGAAACAACAGATGGCAGAGGTTTCTCCATCTCACCCTCTCTCTGTCACCCTGACTTTCAAATAAATAAATAAAAATTTTAAATAGAAACAGAAATTAAAACTGTTTGTCACCATTTATCCAGCCTACAAATGATAATTAAGGTTACTACACATAGAAACAGAGAAAGATGTGAAGGCATTTTTTTCCTAGTAAAATTTCCTAGTACAAAAGAAATACACAATCAAAAATAGGAATAATTTTTGAAAAAAATATGGCAGGACAAAGTTGTTACTTATCAATAATAACCTTGAATGTAAATGGCCTAAATTCTCCAATTATAAGATGCAGACTGGCGGCTGGTGCCACGGCTCACTTGGCTAATCCTCCAACTGCGGCGCTAGCACCTCAGGTTCTAGTCCCAGTTGGGGTGCTGGATTCTGTCCTGGTTGCTCCTCTTCCAGTCCAGCTCTCTGCTGTGGCCCGGGAAGGCAGTGGAGGATGGCCCAAGTCCTTGGGCCCTGCACCCGCATGGGAGACCAGGAGGAAGCACCTGGCTCCTGGCTTTGGATTGGCACAGCATGCTGGCCACAGCATGCTGGCCATGGTGGCCATTTGGGGGGTGAACCAACAGAAAAAGGAAGACCTTTCTCTCTCTCTCTCTCTCATTGTCTAACACTGCCTGTCCAAAAAATAATAATAATAATAATAAGATACAGACTGGCTAAGTGGATTAAAAAACAATACCACTATCTGTTTGCTGCCTACAAGAAACACTCCTAACCAACATAAATACACACAGACTGAAAGTGAAAGTATGGAAAAAAGATATTCCAGGTCAACAGAAACCAAAAATGAGCAGGGGTAGCTATCCTAGCATCAGGCAAAATAGGCTTTAACACAACAACTGTTAAAACAGGCAAAGAAGGATATTGTGTATAATTAAGGGATGAATTCTACAGGCAAATGTGACTATAGAAAAGGTATATGCACACAATATTTGTTTAAATGCCTGGCTATTTAAACAAATGTTAGTGGATGTAAAGAGAGTCATAGCCTCCAACACAATAATAACGGGGGACTTCAAGACCCCACTGTACTAATGGACAGATCAACTACACAAAAAATCAACAAAGAAGCAGCAGAGCTAATCTATACTATGGACTAAGTTGACTTGATTTATTTAGAACATTTCATCCTACAGCTATAGAACACACATTTTTTTTCATCGGTATATGGAACTTTCCCTAGGATAGACAGTATTTTAGGTCATAAATCAAGTCTCAACAAGATCAAAAAAATTGAAATAATACCATATATCTTTTCTGACCACAATAAAAAGACACTGGAAATTAACAACTGAAGAAACTCTAGAAAATATGCAAACACAGAGAGACTGAACAACACACTCTGGAATGAACAGTGATTCATAGAACAAATCATAAGTGAAATAAAGAAACTCCTAGAAACCAGTGAAGGTGACAATACAATATTTCAAAATTATAGGATACAGCGAAAGCAGTGCTAAGAGGAAAATATACAATAATTAGTGCTTACATAAAGAAGTTGGAAAAACATCAAATAAATGATCTAAAAGTGCATTTCAAGAGCCTAGAAAAACAGCAAATCAAACCCCAAATTAATAGTAGGAAAGAAATAATTAAAATTAGAGAAGAAATAAACAAAATTGAAATGAATAAAAAACATACAAAAAGACAGTGAAATGAAGACCTGCTGTTTTTTGAAAAGCTAAACAAAATTAATGCACCATTGTGACAACCAAAAAATAAAAAAGCAAGAAGACCCAAATTATAAAATCAGAGATGAAAAAGGAGCTGTTACATCAAAACAAAAACAATCATCAAGAATTACCACAAACAGTTATATGCCAACACACTGGATGATCCAGAAGAAATGGATAGATTTTGGGACACAATGCAATATAAAATTGAGCCATGAAGACAAAGAAAATCTATATTGACCAATAACCAAGATGGAGATGGAATCAGTAATAAAGACCCTCCCAATGAGGACAATCCCAGAGCCAGGTGGATTCATTGCTAATTTATACCAAACTTTTAAAGAAAAGCTAAATCTAGTGCTTCTCAAACTATTCAAAACAATTGAAAAGCAAAGAATTTCCCCAAAACCCTTCCATGAGGTGAACATCACCTTAATTCTAGAACCGGAAAAAGATACACTGGAGAAAGATAACTACAGACCAATATCGCTAATGAATATAGTGCAAAAACTCTCAACAAACTACTAGCTAGTAGAATTCTATCAACACATTAGAAAGATCATTCACCAGGATTAATTGGAATTTATCCCTGATATACAGGGCTGTTTCAACATACAGAGCTCAATAAATATGGTATATCATATTAACAAATCTAATAATAAAAATATGATTATCTCAATGGATCCAGATAAAGCATTTGTTAATATTCAATATCCCTTCATGATAAAAGCTTTACACAAGTTGGGTATCTGAGTATTCTTCAACACTATCAAGGTGATATATGATAAACCCAAAGACAGCATCATGTTGAACAGGGAAAAGTTGGAAGCATTTCTACTAATAATTGGAATCAGACAAGGATGTCTACTTTCACTTTTGCTATTAAATATAGTCCTAAAAATTTTAGCCAGAGCCATTAGCAAGAAAAAAAATCAAAAGGATACAAATTCAGAAAGCAAAACTATTTATGTTTGCAGATGACATCACCCTATATATAGGAGAACAAAAACACTCCACTAAAAGCTTATTGGAGCTATAAGAGAATTTGGTAATTTGCAGAATCAACACACAAATTCAATAGCCTTTGTATGCAGATACATGTCATGACTAAGAAAGATCGTGTAAGATAAGTAGCATTCACAATATCTACAAAAATTTAAATACTTGGAATAAATTAAACCAAGCATGTGAGAGATCTGTACAATGACAATTACAAAATATTAAGAAAGAAATAAAAGAATACACACACAAAAAATGAAAAAATCTTCTGTGTTCTTAGATGGGGAGAATTAATATAGTCAAAATACCAATACAGACGTGGCACCAAGATAGCGGAATAGGAAGGGAACACAATGATAGTCTTGGGAGAGACAGTTTAATAAAAGTGGAGATACTGCAGGTTCAAAGAAGAGTAGCAGAAGAAACAGCAGAGGAAACTCTTCTGGAACTAGTGATTCACGGTGGACCTGCGTTGAGGGCGTGGGAGCCCATGGCTCAGGACACCAGCAGCAGACTCAACACACCAGCACTGGAATGCAAGGTGAGCTGAACCTCAATAGCCCAAGAAACTGGCGGGAAAGTGGATAGAGGAGACTAGAGGGAACGAGGCTTGAAACCCTGTGGGGAAAAGTTCACCAGGCTAATTAGAAGAGAGAGGAAACAAAAAAAAAGTGACCAGTAAGAACATGAGTTTCTCTCTCTCTGCTCACCTCTCAAAGGCGAGCAAGACAAAGAGCAGGTGCCATTTTGGACATACGTCATAAGCAGGGCAACCTCAGGACTCCACCTGCCCTCAGCCAAGAAGAAAAACCTGATTCTGTGGGGCGTGAAATAACAGGAGATTAGGACCTAGTGAATGTGTGGTGCTAATGAACTGAGACTGTGAAAAAAGAGACGATGGAGGAGAGAACTCATGGAATTCATGTGAGTACTCTCCAGAGATGCTACAATTCAGTAACCTTGGCAACCCAGTGGGAGACTGCATGAGAATTTGAGCCCACACTGAGCGTAGAACAGATTCCCTGTGTGGTCCTTGGGAAAGAGCTTCCAATCTCTGGCTCCTGTGGGTATATCTTTCACCTGCTAACTACCTTCAATTCTGAAGTCTGCTCAGCTGGGCGAAATTACTTCCCATTTGAATCAAAAAAAAAAGGAAAGAAAGAGAGAAATTTACCATGCCTAACCTGGGAGTGTCACCTTTGGCACACCCTTAACACTGAGGAACCAAACAGAGCTCTCAGGCCACACCCATCTCAAGCCTCTAAGGGTCCATCAAAAGCAGACAGTCCACTTAAAACAGTCATAGTATAACAAGAAAAAAACACCACAGTGAAGAAACCAAAGAATATCTCCAATATGGCAAACAACAAATGCAAAAACCGAGGTAACAAGAACAAGGAAGACACTATGACGCCCCCAAATGAAAAAGACACCCCAAGCCAAGATTATGAAGATGATGAGGTGGAAGAAATGCAAGATATGGATTTCAAAAAATTTATGATAAGAACAATTAGAAGTTTTCAAAAACAAATGCTTGAGCTATGGAAATCCTTACTGGACAGGATAGAAAATCTCCTTTGAGAAAATGAAATCTTAAGGAGGAATCAAAATGAAATGCAGAAACTAGTAGAACAGGAAAGTGTGATAGTGAAGAGAAATCAAAATGAAATGAAGAACTCAATAGATCAAATGAAAAACACATTAGAGAGCCTTAAAAACAGGGTCAGTGAAGCAGAAGAGAGAATATCGGACTTAGAAGACAGAGCACAGGAAAGTATACAGTCAAACCAAAGAAAAGAAGAGGAAATTAGAAATCTAAAAAATATTTTCAGGAATCTACAGGATACTATTGAAAAACCCAACATTCAGGTTCTAGGAGTTCGTGAAGGCATGGAGAGAGAGAAAGGATTAGAAGGCCTTTTTAGTGAGATGCTAGCAGAGAACTTCCCGGGTTTGGAGAAGAACAGAGACATCCTAGTACAGGAAGCTCATAGAACCCCTAGTAAACATGATCAAAAGAGATCGTCACCATGACACGTTATAATCAAACTTACCACAGTGAAACATAAAGAAAAGATTCTAAAATGTGCAAGAGAGAAGCATCAGATTACTCTCAGAGGATCTCCAATTAGACTCACAGCAGACTTCTCATCAGAAACCCTACAGGCTAGAAGGGAATGACGAGACATAGCCCAGGTACTAAGAGAGAAAAACTGCCAGCACAGAATACATATCCTGCAAAGCTCTCATTTGTGAATGAAGGTGAAATAAAGACCTTTCATAGCAAACAGAAATTGAAAGAATTTGTCGCCACTCGTCCAGCCCTGCAAAAGATGCTTAAAGATGTGTTACACACAGAAACACAGAAACACGGTCATCAATATGAAAGAAGGTAAAGGAAGGAAACCTCACAGCAAAAGATCACAGGGAATTCAAAGCATATATTAGAATTTATCTTTGGCAAATGGCAGGGCAAAGTTACCACTTATCATTAGTCACATTGCACGTAAATGACCTGAACTGTCCAGTTAAAAGACACAGATTGGCTGGTTGGATTAAGGAACAAAACCCATCTATTTGTTGCTTACAGGAAACACATCTTTCCAAAAAGATGCATACAGACTGAAAGTGAAAGCCTGGAAAAAGATATACCATGCCAACAGAAATGTAAAATGAGTGGGTGTAGACATCTTATTATCAGATCAATCCCATTCACAAAATCTACAAAACAATAAAATACCTTGGAATAAACTTAACCAAGGACGTTAAAGATCTCAACAATGAAAATTACAAAGCCTTTAAAAAGAAATAGAAGAGGAAACCAAAAAATGGAAAAATCTTCCATGCTCATGGATTGGAAGAATCCATATCATCAAAATGTCCATTCTCCCAAAAGCAATTTGTATTTCAATGCAATACCAATCGAAATATCAAAGACATTCTTCTTAGATCTGGAAAAAATGATGAGGAAATTCATATAGAGACACAGGAGACCTCGAATAGCTAAAGCAATCTTGTACAACAGAAACAAAACTGGAGGCATCACAATACCAGATTTCAGGACATACTACAGGGCAGTTGTTATCAAAACAGCATGGTACTGATACAGAAACAGATGGATAGACCAATGGAACAGAATTGAAACACCAGAAATCAACCCAAACATCTACAGCCAACTTATATTTCATCAAGGATCCAAAACCAATCCCTGGAGTAAGGACAGTCTATTCAACAAATGGTGCTGGGAAAATTGGATTTCCATACACAGAAGCATGAAGCAAGACCCCTACCTTTCACCTTACACAAAAATCCACTCTACATGGATTAAAGACCTAAATCTATGACCCAACACCATCAAATTATTAGAGAATATTAGAGAAACCCTGCAAGATATAGGTACCGGCAATGACTTCTTGGAAAACACCCCAGAAGCAGAGGCAGTCAAAGCCAAAATTAACAACTGGGATTGCATCAAATTGAGAAACTTCTGTACTGCAAAAGAAACAGTCAGGAAAGTGAAGAGGCAACCAAGAAAATGGGAAAAAATATTTGCAAACTATGCAACAGAGAAAAGGTTGATAACCAGAATCTACAAAGAGATCAAGAAACTCCACAACAACAAAGCAAACAACCCACTTAAGAGAAGGCCCAAGGACCTCAATAGATATTTTTCAAAAGAGGAAATCCAAAGGGTCAATAGAAACATGAAAAAAAATCTTCAGGAACACTAGCAATCAGGGAAATGCAAATCAAAGCCACAATGAGGTGTCACCTCACCCCAGTTAGAATGGCTCACATTCAGAAATCTACCAACAACAGATGCTGGAGAGGATGTGGGGAAAAAGGGACACTAACCCACTGTTGGTGGGAATGCAAACTGGTCAAGCCACTATGGAAGTCAGTCTGGAGATTCCTCAGAAACCTGAAGATAACCCTACCATACAACCCAGCCATCCCACTCAGTGGAATTTACCCAAAGGAAATTAAATTGGCAAACAAACAAGCTGTCTGCACATTAATGTTTATTGCAGCTCAATTCACAATAGCTAAGACCTGGAACCAACCCAAATGCCCATCAACAGTAGACTGAAAAAGAAGTTATGGGACATGTACTCTATAGAATACTATACAGCAGTCAAAAACAATGAAATACGGTCATTTGCAACAAAATGGAGGAATATGGAAAACATTATGCTGAGTGAATTAAGCCAGTCCCAAAGGGACAAATATCATATTTCTCCCTGATCGGCGACAACTAACTGAGCACCAAAGGGGAAACCTGTTGAAGTGAAATGGACACTATGAGAAACAGTGACTTGATCAGCTCTTGTCCTGACTGTTGATGTACAATGTAATACTTTATCCCTTTTAGTATTTTTTTGTTCTAGTTAATACTAGTGGTTGAACTCTTTAATTAACACACAATTATTCTTAGGTGTTTAAATTTTAACTGAAAAGTGATCCCTGTTAAATATAAGAGTGGGAATAATAGAGGGAGGAGATGTGTAATTTGGGACATGCTCAATCGGACTTGCCCCAAATGGTGGAGTTAGAAACATACCAGGGGACTCCAATTCAATCCCATCAAGGTGGCATGTACCAATGCCATCTCACTATTCCAAGTGATCAATTTCAGTTCACAATTGATCACACTGATAGGTCTAAGAGTCAAAGGGATCACACAAACAAGACTAGTGTCTGAAAATACTAACTAATAGCATAAAAAAGGGAGAGAATGATCCAACATGGGAAGTGGGATACACAGCAGACTCATAGAATAGAATGGCAGATGTCCTAAACAGCACTCTGGCCTCAGAATCAGCCCTTAAGGCAGTTGGATCTGGCTGAAGAGCCCATGAGAGTATTTTAGGCATGGAAATCCAAGACACTCTGGAAAAAAAAAAAAGAAGACCTAGATGAAAGATCTCTGCAAGTGAGATCCCAGCAGAAAGAATGGGGCCATCAAAGAAGGAGGTACCTTTCTCTGAAGGGAGGAGAGAACTTTCACTTTGACTGTGACCCTGTCCACAATACCAGCCTAGTTGTTACTACTTTTAGGTTAATAATTTTAGGTTAATAATTATCAGTTCCTTTGTTTCTGTTTCATGGAAATTAAACATATGTCTTTTTGAAGCAATGGAAATAAAAATGAGCTTTTAGATCCCAGTGGAAAGAACGGGGCCATGAAAGAAGGAGGTACCTTTCTCTGAAGGGAGGAGAGAACTTCCACTTTGACTATGACCCTGTCAGAATAAGATTGAAATCGGCGAACTCAAAAGGCTTCTATAGCCTTGGCAACTCATGACTAGAGCCTAGGGAGATTACTGACGCCATAAACAAGAGTGTCAATTGTTAAGTCAACAACAGGAGTCACTGTGTACTTACTTCTCATGTGGGATCTGTCCTTAGTGTGTTGTCCAATGTGAAGTAATGCTAAAACTAGTACTGAAACAGTATTTTTCACTTTGTGTTTCTGTGTGGGTGCAAACTGATGAAATCTTTACTTAATATATACTGAATTGATCTTCTGTATATAAAGATAACTGAAAATGAATCTTGATGTGAATGGAATGGGAGAGGGAGTGGGAGATGGGAGGGGTGTGAGTGGGAGGGAAATTATGGGGGGGGGAAGCCATTGTAATCCATAAACTGTACTTTGGAAATTTATAGTTATTAAATAAAAGTTTAAAAAATGCCTATACAAAATACCATCAGCATTCTTTTCAGACCTAGAAAAATCAATGCTAAATTTCATACAGAATCAACAGAGATTCCAAATGGCTAAAGCAATGTTAAATGACAAAAATAAAGTCAGAGGCATCACAATACCAGATATCAAAACATAACCAGGGCAGCTGTAATTGAAGCATCCTGGTACTGGCACAATAATTGACATGTGGACCAATGGAACAGAATAGAAGCCCCAGAAATCAATCCAACAGCTGCAAACAATGAATGTTGGACAAATGAGCTAAAATCAATCTCTTGAGAAAGGACAGTCTCTTCAACGAATGATATTCAGAAAATTAGATATACAGAAGTATGAAACAAAACCTCTATGTAATAACTTATATAGAAATCAATTCATAATGGATCAAGGATCTAAATCTAAAACCTGGGGCCAGCACTGTGGCATAGCTGGTAAAGTTGCTGCCTGCAGTGCCAGCATCTCATATGGGCACTGGTTCAAGTCCCACCTGTTCCACTTTCCATCCAGCTCTCTGCTATGGCCTGGGAAAGCAGTAGAAGATGGCCTAAGTCCTTGGGCTCCTGCACCCATGTGGGAAGATCCGAAGGAAACTTCTGGCTCCTAGCTTCAGCTCAGTGCAGCTCCAGCTGTTTCGGCCAATTGGGGAGTGAACCAGCAGATGGAAGACCTCTCTCTCTCTTTCTCTCTGCCTCTCCTCTTTCTGTGTAACTCTGACTTTCAAATGAATAAATATATCTTAAAAAAATCTAAAACCTGATACCATTAAATTGCAAGGGAAAACACTGGGGAATCTCTGAAAGACACTGGCATAGGCAAAGACTTCTTGTATAAGATCCCAGCAATACAGAAATAAAGCAAACACAGATAAATGGGACTACATTAAATTGAGAAGTTTCTGCTGCAAAGGAAACAATCAGGCAGCAGAAGAGAAGAAAATATTTTCAAACTATGCGACTGGTAAATGATTAATATTCAGAATCTGTTAAGAGCTCAAAACAATCTAGTTAAGAAATGGGCAAAGGACTTGAACAGGTATTTTTCAGAGCATGAAATTAAAATAGCCAACAGACACATGAAACGATGCTTAGGATCAGTACCCATCAGGGAAATGCAAATGAAAATGACAACATGGTTTCATCTCACCTCAGAATGATTATCATCCAAAAATTTTAATAAAATAATAAATATTGACATGGGTGTGGTAGAAAGGGTACACGAATCCATTGTTGCTGGGAATGTTAAATTAGTACAACCATTATGGAAGACAGTATGGAGATTCCTCAGAAATCTTAAAATATATCTATCATATGGCCAAGCCATACAATTCCCAGGAATTTACCCAACCTAAATGAAATCAGTACATGAAGAAGTTCTCTGTACCACCATGTATATAGCAGCTCAATTCACAAAAGCTGAGATACAGAATCAACTCAGGTGTCCATCAGTTGATGAGTGGATAAAGAATTGTGGTATGTATTCACTATGGAATGCTTGTTGGCCATAAAAAAGAATGAAAGCATGTCTTTTGCAACAAAATGAATGTAACTGGAAACATTATGTTCATGAAATCAGCAAGTCCTCCAAAGATAAATATATTTTCTGAAATGTAGTAGTTAATATGTAATATACATATAGGCTTACAAATATGTATATGGATTATATGCATATGTATATTATATGTATATAATATGTAATATACATATATGCATATAAAAATGTATGCAAGAAAAACAACATCTTGTGATTTCATTTTTGTTTTTAGCTTTTGTGCACACTCCTGTGAAACAGTGGTCTTTAAACTTGCTACTTGTTGAGTATTTTGATTAGTGGTGCATTAATGCTTTGCAAAAACTAAAGGAGAACAAAATGAAGAAGGAAGGAGGGTAGATTGAGGGAGGAAAAATAGAAGGGAAGGAAATGTTTTTATCTTCTTAGAATTGTCTCTATTAAATGCATAATATCTGTTCTCTTTATATCAATAAAAATTGAAAAAGAAACAAAAGAATGCTAGGCAAATTCTAAGGTTTCAGTATCTAACTGACTATTTACAATGCCAATTTTTTTCACTATGTAAGAAAGAATCAAATATAACTGCATATTCAGAACTATATGGTCTTTCACTTCACTGTTTTGGCTTTACTCTTTCTTTTTACAGAATTATCTTTTCTTATCCACTTGTTAGTTTGGAAAATATTCATTTTATGACTCAAGCCAAAAACACTCTGTTCTGAGATGCATCTGGGGACACTTATCCATATAAACTTGCCTTCTCTCATTTATCACCTGTCATTCCTTATATGTGTACCTAACATTTGTATCATCACTGCATTTTCTTCCCTTACCATTTTATGTTAGACTCCTTGATGAATATTTTCTCTCTCTCTCTCTCTCTCTCTCTCCCCCTCTCTCCCTCCCTCCCTTTCTCTATATTTTCCCAAATATAAGTAAGTTAGAATGAAATGCAGGATTAAAAGATTGAGTTTTTACTCACTCAGTGTTTAGCTCTGTAATTTTGGGCATACTACATAAGTTCATTGAATTTTCTTTAACATGGGAACAAAAAATTGTAATGTCTTCTCACATATTCATAGGCACAAAGATTTTT
This sequence comes from Oryctolagus cuniculus, assembly GCF_051225735.1. Lineage (NCBI taxonomy): Eukaryota > Metazoa > Chordata > Mammalia > Lagomorpha > Leporidae > Oryctolagus > Oryctolagus cuniculus. The sequence goes on along the minus strand of NC_142868.1, from coordinate 61,661,285 downwards.
ATATTCACAACTAATTTCCAACTTGGATTTATATTTCTTTTTCCTTTTGATAACTAAATTTCTTATTTACAGTATCCTTTTTATATACTCAACAAACCAAACTGACATTGCAAAAATACAGGCATATAAAATACTCATGTGTTATATAAATTAAACAAATAACTGACAGCTACTAGTAAAACATCATCCCAATAATCAAATCAGTAATGAAAGTACAAAGATGGATTGGTTTTGGGTTATTTTCCCTAGTATCTGTTGCAGGGCATTATGATATGTACGTAAATTTCTATAAAGCTCCATACAGAATCTTAGAATTACTTCTTGCCCTAGACCAAGTCCTCTTTAAAAAAAAACAAAAAAACAAAAAAACATTTGTTTGAAAGGCAGAGTTACAGAGAGGCAGAAGCAGGAAGAGAGAGTGAGAAGGTCTTCCATCCACTGGTTCATTCCAGAATGGCTGCAACTGCTGGAGCTGGGCCAATCCAAAGCCGGAAGCCATGAGCTTCCTCCAGGTCTCCCATGCGGGTGCAGAGGACCAAGGACTTGGACCACCTTTCGCTGCTTTCTCACGCCATAACAGAGAGCTGGATTGAAAGAGGAGCAGCCAGGACTTGAACTGGCATCCATATGGGGTGCTGGGTCTGCAGGCGGCGGTTTTATCTGCTACACCACAGTGCCGGCCCCCCAAATCTTCTTTAATACTAATGAACTAGCTGTACTTAGTATACAGAGACCGTGCACAATTATTGCTTAGAAGTCCAAAGTCCTGAAGCAAAGCATGTTCTCACTGTTGGACACTAACACTACTATAGGTGAAGAGTGCCTTGCTGTTTATCAGAGGTTTTCATAGATATTATTCTGACTTGATTATATCCTTCGAACTTTTTCACATGAAAGACAACACACCTGTGAAGATCAGAAGATTAGCCAGATGTTTAAGAGAAGGGAAAAAGGAGACAGGAAATCAAGAGAGGAGTGTAAGAAAAGTCATACTAGCATTTCAAACAAAGATAGGGGCTGGAGCTGTGGCGTAGCAGGCAAAGCAGCTGCCTGCAGTGCTAGCATCCCATATGGAAGCTGGTTCAAGTCTCAGCTGCTCCTCTTCCAATCCAGCTCTCTACTATGGTCTGGGAAAGCAGCAGAAGATGGCCCCCAAGTCGTTGGGCCCCTGCACTCACGTGGGAGACCTGGAAGAAGCTCCTGGCACCTGGCTTCGGATGGGCGCAGCTCCGGTTGTTGTGGCCAATTGAGGAAGGAACCAGCGGATGGAAGACCTACCTCTCTCTCTCTCTCTCTCTCTCTGCCTCTCCTTCTCACTTTGTGTAACTATGGCTTTCAAATAAATAAATAAATCTTAAATAAATAAATAAAACAAAAATAGAACTATTATAGAGTTCTTACACAGTAGCCACTCTGAAAGCAGAAAGGAATGCTAGATAGCTCCTGAGATAAGGAGATGCTGCTGGCAAATTACTGCATTAGCTCTTTTTAATGTCCTGGGATATGAATAGATCCTCTTCCCACAAAACAAATAAACTAGGAAGAACCAGTTGATTGATCAACATATAATTACGTGCACTATAGTATATCAATCAGCATTGAAAAACATTGTATTGCATTGAGAATATTTTCATATATCCTATTTCATTTTATATCAATGACAACATTAGTAAAAATGTCAAGTTAAGAAGCCAACTGTCTAACTAGAAAGTATCTATGGAACATTTGAAATGCTTCCATGTTACTTGAAATATAAAGTGGTGGGAAAAGATTTTGTTTATATCTTCTAATTTCGTTAAGATTTTCCTTGCAGAGGAAACCCTGTAAAATCGTACTCAACCTTTATATATTTATATTGTTAACATGTCAAACATGTTGACTTGCTTTAAATAACAAATTCTAATAATTTAACCAATGACAATTCCTAAACTGTGCTGTTAAAACCTGATACAATTGAGGTTTTTTTTGAACAATATGTTGTATCTACATATACTTGCATCTATTAAGGGTTACACCAATATATTTGGTTCCAATGAGACCAATTCAAATGATTTGCCAGATAGATCAAGCACCTAAATTTGCACATGATTACTAGCACATATATTTTCAGATCATAAAATGCTGTACTTTTGTCAACTTTTTTTATTATTATTATTTGACAGGTAGAGTTATAGACAGTGGGAGAGAGACAGAGAGAAAGGTCTTCCTTCCATTGGTTCACTCCCCTAATGACCACTATGGACAGTGCTGCACAGATTCAAAGCCAGGAATCAGGTGCTTTCTCCCGGTCTCCCATGCGGGTGCAGGGCCCAAGCACTTGGGCCATCCTCCACTGCCTTCCTGGGCCACAGCAGAGAGCTGGACTAGAAGAGGAGCAACTGGGACTAGTACCTGGCACCCCAACCGGGACTAGAACTTGGGGTGCCGGCACCGCAGGTGGAGAATTAGCCAAGTGAGCCATGGTTCTGGCCTCTGTCTAAGTTTTTTAAGACTTGTTTTTTACTTCTTTGAAAGGCAAAGTTACAGAGAGCAGAGGAGACACACAGAGAGAGATATCTTTCATCTGCTGGTTCAGTCCCCAAATGGACTCAATGGCCAGGGATGGACCAGATGGAAACTAGGAGACAGGAGTTTCATCAAGGTCTCCGATGTGGGTGCAGCAGCCCAGGCACTTGGGTCGTTTTCCACTTCTTTACCAGGGCATTAGCCAGGAGCTGGATCAGAAGTAGAACAGCTGGATCTCAAACATGTCCCCATTTGGGGTACTGGCATCATAGGTGGAGGCTTAAGCTGCTATGCCAAAATGCCAGCCCCTTTTACCAACTTCTGCTGCTGATGTGCAAAAATTTTAAGTGAAAACATTTGCACTGATTCCTGTTATTACAATTTAAAGCAAATAGTTGTTTTAGACATCATACTGATTTACTAAAATGGGCTAATCCTCTTTATTGCTTGCTGATTTGCAGTAGGAAGAGAAATTTAGGTGGCTATAGGAGGAATACAGTTAAATTAAATATCTGTGTACTTGGGGTTACAGGTTAAAACTGCTTAAAATGTGAAATTATTGTTTTCCAAGTTCAGGAACATCTCAGTTCATTAACAAAAAACCCTATATTACTTCCATTTTTTCCCTATTGCATCCAATATTGAGTTCAAGTTAATTTGGAAATAAATTCTTAAACCTTAAATATATGTTTAAAAGTACTGAATTATTATCTTGAGTTCCTATATAATTTTAATATCATACTTTAATTTCGGAGTTTCATAAATGTTAAGCCATAGCTTTTTATGGCAAAGAATCCTAAGGCCTGAACTCAAAAGTTCCCTTTCACTCCAGAGATTTGGTTTCCTTCCTTCCTGTGTTCATGCTTTCCTGCCTTCCTGCCTTCTTTCTTTCTCTCCTTCCCTCCTCTTCCTCTGTCTCCTCATCTTATAATTTTATCGAGTATATGCAATTGGAAAAAACAGCTATAGGCTTGCATATCATTGTCTTTTTCTCAATGTAGATTTTAAGTATGTTACTAAATCCAGCTAGAGCTCAATTCTTAACTATAAAATGGAGATAATAACTATTTCTTAAGGTTATTTTGAGAATCAGACAAAATTGTAGGTGTATAAACATTCTGTATTTTCCAAAGTCATGTTCCAATTTTATATCATAGAGAGCTGAGAACTGATTTTCTTATTTTAGAAAAATAAACAAAGTATGCTGTGCAAGGTTAGGCCAACAAGATGTGGATAATATAGTTCAGAAGAATCTCTAGCAGTTCTAGTTTCCAGGTATGACTCTGTCCTAGCTCTATTGTTAATAATCTTAAGTCAGAAACTTGAGCTCTGGTTCGTAGGAAACCCTGGATAAGACTCTAGCATTTGGGGCTGGCATTGTAGTGCAATCAGTTAAGCTTCTTCTTGAGATGCCAGCCTTCTCTATCGGATTGATGGATCAGAACGCTGATTTGCCAGGTTGGTTGGAATCTTGGTCCTGGCCCTGGATCCTGGCTTCAGCTTGCCCCAGACCTGAGTGCTTCAGCTATTTGGTGAGTGAACCAACAGATAGATGGAGGATCTCTCTCTTTCTCTCTGTCCCCCTTCCTTACTCTCTCTGTCACTCTTCTTGTCAAATAGACAAATGTCTTTTAAAACGTGACTGCAACACTTATGGTATCTATCAAAGTACATGATAGTCTTATTAACAGAACTGGAAACTTAGAGACTGTATTTTTATTGAGTAAACAAGGATTTACTATTGTAAGATCACTTTATAAATTTAAATGATCTTTTAGTCTTCTATAATATTTTCTTATACTTCTGTTTTTCTCATAACACGGTCCTTAGTCCTTGATCAAGATATCTTTCTTGTCCTGGTATCTTATGTCTAGTGATTCCTTAGAACATGCCCACATGATTCTGAATTTACAAGTAATAGTGCAATTGAAATAAGGTTTGTCAGGATATCAACTATAGACATGTTAAATCACAAGTGTTGAGATTATACGGGTAGGAATAAACACTGTGTTGTTTTTCATGTAAAACTGATAGATTATGTCGGTCACACCTGGTTACCTTTACCAAGGACACATTTCTTTAATTGTCATCTTGCTTCAGAAATATACATTTTTATAATGAGGAACATAGTACTTGTGTACCCCAAGTAACTGGTCTGTATTATGATATAACTTGCATACCATGGTTTGGTAACATCACAAAATAAATTAAATTACATATTATTTGATTTAAAATCTTTTCCACTCTCACCTGAAATACCTTAAGGCTATTCTTTGGACTTCAAGCAATCTGATAAATTATTCACTTATCCATCAAAATATCAGTTTAATGTACGAGGCTATCTCCACTGTTGTATTCTATATCTATGGTGTAAATGATGTTAACCACCTGCTATTAAATACTATTTGATATGCATTTGACATCTATAGTTTTTTATGGTTCCAAAAAACTGTTAGTGCATCATGGGTTCTGTTGGATCGCCAGCTGCTCTGCCTGCTTGAAATACTCAGCAGTTGAGGAGGGAATGTTCACATCCAACCTCTGGTGGATTGCAGCTGTGATGTGTGAGCCCATTGTTCTCCTCTGTGAAGCTGGTTATGGCCTTCACACTATGCCTATTAATTAGAACATATGAGCAGCTACTGGCACTTTATGAGGAACTTAACAATAGATATTGAATATTAAATGTGGGACTGCAGCGATATGCTATAATGCTGAACTACTAAAAGGACAGACATGCGAGGCACATTTTCAGCTCTGATGGAAAAGAAACTGAAAAAAGAAGAGATTTTTAAAAGCCTTATTAGGCAACATACATAAATAAAGAGTAGTGCAATTCTGAGAGGAGAAAGGAATAAAATTAATTTTGATAATGTAACCCAAGATTGAGAACGGCAAACATTGTTATTAGAAATGTGTGAATCAGTTGTACTCCTAATAGATCAAGAATATAATGTGAATTTATAATGTGATTGACAAGGTTGGCAAATGCTTAACAAGAAGTCTTTCTGTATTTTTTCTAACACTAAAGCATAGCTCAAACTTTGAAATTTGAAGTTCGTATGATTTTAGTGTGGAGTAGCTTGAAAATATAATATACAGTTAATACAGTGACTGTAGTAGGACTGAACCATGAATACATAGTTTATATATGGCAATTTATCCAGAACCTTGCAGAAATCTATTGTGTAGAAGAAATTGAGTTTTGATAAACACAGTGTTCTCTAAACCCAGAGGTTTAATCTGAACCTTAACAGTGGCCCAGTAGTCCATGAAATATTTACATTGTTTTTCTAAGTATATACATAATTTACTGAACAGTCTATAAAGTATTTACGTTGTTTTTCTAAATACAGTATACATTATTTACATTCCACTGTATTTTTTCCTGATTCAGGTACAATTGAAGGCTCGACAATAACTACATCTGAGGAGGTATAGCTGGAAATTGGAATGTGAGTGTGAAAATATTCAAGATTATCCTTTGCCTCTATTACTGGTTACCCATCAAGCATAGGTTTTTCCCCTTGCCTTGAGGTCTTTGAAGAGTCGTATTTGAATTACACGACACAGGCATAATGCTATGAGCCTACCTAAACTAGAACCATATGATTTATACATCTATGTGGGATATGACCATGTGACTTTCAATTTTAAAAAGTGCTTTTTCTTTCACACAAACTTTGAATTATATGTCTAGCTTTCCTTAGAAATCCTTTAAGCTATTTAATACAAAACATCAATATTGTAATCAAATAAAATGCATCTCTATGCACCTTTTAGTTCCTTAGTGTTCCCCAGGATTACAAGATAATTACAATAACTATGTGCTGAAAGTTGCAATTTAGTAATATACTTGTATATGGACACAGTCTCACAGCATACAGGTATTCAATGCAATTAAAATATATTTATATGTACTTTCAAAATGTTATATAAATAATGATTACTTTTAAAATTTTCTGTGAAATGCTATAATTTCAGAACTTTCAGAGTTTTATAGTCTGTTCTGAGTTCCTACAGCTTAATCAGTAGCTTTAAATTTAAAGTAACAGTTTGAAAGTGCTTCTGAAGTGAGAAACATGTGAGCTGGCCATGCTGGAATGCAACTCCACAGCCACATTGCTTTAGGCCACAATGACATTTTTCTTTATTGCAGAGTGATCAGGTAAAATTATTTGATTTGAATGAATTTGGAAAGGTGAGATTGAAACCACTGTAGACTGTGTCAAGCCATCCTCAATAGATATTACAGATGGACACAATATGATAACAATAACTGATACTGAAGTAAGTTTCTCCTAAGATTTGATATTTAATTTTTAAGATCAAATCTTGTGGACCAGCTTTGTGGAGGAGTGGGTGAAGACCCTGTCTGTGACACCAGCATCTCTTAAAGGTATCAGTCTATGTCCTGCCTGGCTGCTCCACTTCCAACCAAGCTCCCTGTTTGACTCATATGAGGCTCCTGGCTCTAGAATGGCTCAATCTTGACAGTTGTGGCCATTTGGAGAGTATACTAGTAGATGGTAGATATTCTCTCTCTCTCTCTTTTGTTTTCCTTTGCCTTATTGTGCATATCAATTAGGCAACCTAAAAATTATAACTTTGGAATCTAAGTGATTCGGTCAACATCTTTGCTACTGGTTTTGGACAACTACAAACGGAATTATAACAAAGAAGAGAAAAGCTGAAAAACTGACCATTGCCCCAAGTTTGAGAAGCAGTCCTATAGTGTCGATTTCACTTCAACTATGGGAAACGGTGACTTGATCAGCATAGCCCTGACTGTTAATGAACAACTTAATACATTATCCCTCCTAGTAGTTTTTTTGTCTGTTCTACTTAATATGACTGGTTTAATTCTGTAATTAATACACAGTTAGTCTTAAGTGTTGAAAATTAACAGAAATGTGATCCCTGTTAAACATAAGAGTGGGAATAAGAGAGGGAAGAGATGTATAATTTGGGACATGCTCAAGCTGACTTGCCCCAAATGGTAGAGTTAGAAACATACCAGGGGATTCCAATTCAATCCCATCAAGGTGGCATGTACCAATGCCATCTCACTATTCCAAGTGATCAATTTCAGTTCACAATTGATCATAATGAAAGGACTAAGAGTCAAAGGGAGCACATAAACAAGTCTAGTACCTGCTAACACTAACCGATGGAATAAATAAAGGGGAGAGTGATCCAACATGGGAAGTGAGATACTCAGCAGACTCATAGAATGGCAGATGTCCTAAATAGCACTCTGGCCTCAGAATCAGCCTTAAAGGCATTCGGATATGGCTGAGAGCCCATGAGAGTATTTCAGGCATGGAAAGCCAAGACACTCTGGCAAAAGATCTCTGTGAGTGAGATCCCAGTGGAAAGAACAGGTCATCAAAGAAGGAGGTACCTTTCTCTGAAGGGAGGAGAGAACCTCCACTTTGACTATGACCTTGTCTAAACAAGATAAGAGTCAGAGAACTCAGAGGGCTTCCATAGCCTTGGAAACTCATGACTGGAGCATAGGGAGATTACTGATGCCATAGACAGGAGTGTCAATTGGTAAGGTCAACAACAGGAGTCACTGTGCACTTACTCCTCATGTAGGATCTCTGTCCTTAATGTGCTGTGCATTGAGATTTAATGCTATAACGAGTACTCAAACAATATATTTCACTTTGTGTTTCTATGGGGGTGCAAACTGTTGAAATCTTTACTTAATGCATACTAAACTGATCTTCTGTAAAAAAAAAAAAAGAAATTATCAATTCCCAACTTGACTCTCACTGGGATTAAACATGACAATAGGTCTGATCTGATTTCATCATCATTTAAAAAAATCATCTATTATTTTTCACTTTATGTTTCTGTGTGGGAGCAAACTGTTGAAATCCTTACTTAATGTATACTAAGCTGATCTTCTGTATATTAAGATAATCGAAAATGAATCTTGATGTGAATGGAAGGGGAGAGGGAGTGGGAAAGGGGAGGGTTGTGGGTGGGAGGGACGGTATGGGGGGGAAGCCATTGTAATCCATAAGTCGTACTTTGGAAATTTATATTCATTAAGTAAAAGTAAAAAAAAAAAAAGAGTGGGATTGTGAGAGGGAAGAGGAGAAAGGGTTGGAGTATGGGCAGGAGAGGGGGCTGTCATTATGTTCCTAAATCTGTATATATGAAATACATGAAACTTGCATAACTTAAATAAAATTTAAAAATTTTTTAAGAAGAAAAAAAAAAGAAAGAAAAGCAGTCCTTAAATGCTAGGCAAGTCTGAGGAAACTCACCTGTCCTGGTTATTCCACACATTCCCATATTGTTCCAGATTCAGCTTACTTTTTTTAAAACCAGGCATCAATGCCCCACCTTCAAACTTATGAATGGAATAGTACTATGTAATAGTATTTATAAGAAGTTTCCATGCATTAGTTGTATGTTTCATAACAGAATAAGGGCTGTTAGAATACATGGTAATCAAAAATCACTGTTCATTTTCTTAATTTTTGATAAACACAAATGTTGTTATCCTTCACCAGGGAAAAATTGGTTGCGCAGATATTTCTGGTAGAGTTTACTTGGAGTTCAGCTTAGAATCTGAATGTTTTAAAAGCATTGATAGTTCTTATTTAGATTATTCAATGTTATAAAATTTATCCAATGTTCTTATTTAGATATTCAATGTTATTCAAAGGGCTTGGAATGCAGAAAACTTATTTGTGAAATGACAGACATTAAACTAGAACTTAAAACTTACAACTTAAAAATTAATCTGTGTGTGGGGAGCAACTCAGACTAGACTGTTACTGGAATTAAGACTTATTCTATGCATCTGCTCTCCCACAATATGGCGCTGGGAGAGGAGGAAACAGCTTCTACACAGCTGCCTCCAGTTCAACCAACAAACTGTAGGACCTGCTCCTGTTTGGAGGAGAGCAGCGTACTCGACGTGTGGGTAGCAGAGTTGGGATTGGTGGAAGAGGACTATAAAGGAGGAGAGAGACAACATGCACCAGGAACATCTAAGGGGAACATCTATCTGAAGGAACACCTGTGCAGCCCCCGAGAGAGCCGGCCAGCGGTGTGCCGCTCCTCTGCGGAAGTGGGGAAAGTGGCAGGGGGAACCGCCCTTCCACGGAGGTGGAAGGGACGGTAGCCAACCCGGGAAGAACCAGCAGCAAACCCGGGGAGGGCCGAGCAGACAAAAGAACAGCGCAGGGTCCTGTGTCGTTCCTCCACGAAGAGGGGGAGCGACATCTGTGATTTTGAGAAGTATTATTAGCTGGTAGTAGCAACATAGAATCATGCTACACAAGAACAAAAAATACTAGGTATCTTGGAAATAGCAGTAGGTAAAACAATACTGTAATTCTACCTATTGTGAACTCTCTTGCTTGGTAGTTGATAGGTGCTGGGGGGAAGTGAGGAAGAGAGTTGCCTAAAGGGTACAGAATTTTAAGTTTACAAATAAAAGGAATTCTAGAAGTTGGATGGACAGCAATGTGAATATAATTAACATGACTGAATTGCATGCCTGAAAGTAAGATGGAAATGTTTACCTTATGCACAATGTACCACATTTAGAAACTGGTAATAAGGACAGTAGTGAATCTGTATTTCGACTCTGCACAAGCAGATCAGAATTCCTGAAAAAGCTGTCATAGATTTAATAAAATCAGACAAGAGAAAAACAAAAAAAAAATAGAAAATAGAGTGGGTATTCAGTATAAAAGATATGGTTTGGGATGCCCACATTCTATACTGTAGTGTTTGGGTTTGAGTTCTGGCTCCACTGCTAATGCACACTCTGTGAGGCAGCAAGTGGTGGCTCAAGTCATTGTGTCCCTGCTACTCAAAAATACTTATGTGGAGTTTCTGGCTCCTGGCTTAAGCCTCTGGCTTTTGTGGGTATTAGCAGAGTGAAGCAATAGATAGGAGATCTTTCTCTGTTTGTCTCTCTCTCCAAATATGTGTGCATGCATGTGTGTATATATAAAAATATATGCATATGCATATAAATGTTTGTATGTATGCACATATATACATATACTTTTTAAACATATATAACATTTAAAAAATTAAAAAGAATGTGGTATAAAAAACAACTAAGATACAAAGAAAAACAAATGAAAATTCAGAACATGGATATGACCAAAATATTACACCTTGAACCTGGAACAGAATGATCATAAGCTTACCAACTTAGGATATACAATTTAGTAAAAAGCAAGTTAATATCACTTAGTTGTGAAACAATGAAATCTGAGGATATGCAGAATCTATACCACCAATGGACCAGCCGTGCTTAAATATAAGAAATAAATGACAAAGACTAACTGAAAAGCAGAGTTTTAGTACCATTATTATTATTATCATCAGGAAGGCAGGTGAAGTAAGAAGAAGGTAGTCTATTATCAAAAAGGGAAGCCAAATGATTGCAAGTGTTGGTAAGGACACGGAGAAAAGGGAACATTGCACACTGTTGGTGAGAATATAAATTTGAAGAACCATTGTGGAAAACAGTATGGAGATATATCAAAACAGTTAGAAATAGAACTACAGGATGATCCAGTGATTCTATTACTGGGTATCTATATCCAAGGGAAATAAAATCTATCTGTTGGGGAGACACCTGCCTTCCCATGTGTATGGCAGCACTATTGATAATTGCTTGGAAACGCGAACAACCTAAGTGCCTTTCCTAATGAATGGATAAATAAAATGGGTACAGACACACAATGAAAGAGTACTCAGCCATAGAAGGCTGAAATCTTGTCATTTGTAAAGACGTGATGGAATTGGTGGTTGTTATGTTAAGTGAAATAAAGAAAGACAAATATCACATGATCATACTCTTATGCAGTGTCCAACAAATAGGTGACCAATTTAAAAATTCAATGGTGGTTACCCTCCATATAACTAGATTGGAGTAAACATTTCTGAGGTTCTATTTCACAGCAGAGATGTTAATAAACTATATATTTATTTTTCAAAAACTTAAACAAAGGGTTTTGGATGTTTTCCTATAAAGAAATACTAAATACATTAAGGAATAAATATATTTACCCTAATTGGACATTGCATAATATATACGTATAACAAAAAAATCACATAGTACCCCAAAATATGTATAATTAAAAAAGAAAGTAAAATGCTTTTCATTACAATCTCACAGAGCTGTGTGCAGGGGATGAGTTTTGAAATCAAATGGTAAATTCCAGTTCACATATATTTTTTTTTTAAACTTGAGAGTAGCCACTGTTTAATGATTGAACAATATGGTTGGCGCCGTGGCTCACTAGGCTAATCCTCCGCCTGCGGCTCCGGCACCCCAGGTTCTAGTCCCAGTTGGGACCCCAGATTCTGAACTGGTTGCTCCTCTTCCAGTCCAGCTCTCTGCTGTGGCCCACAAGGGCGGTGGAGAATGGCCCAGGTCCTTGGGCCCTGCACGCGCGTGGGAGACCAGAAGGAAGCACCTGGCTCCTGGCTTCGGATCAGCGCAGCGCGCCGGCCACAATGCAATGGCCATAGCGGCCATTTGGGGGGTGAACCAACGGAAAAAGGAAGACCTTTCTCTCTGTCTCTCTCTCTCACTGTCCACTCTGCCTGTCAAAAAAAAAAAAAAAAAACCTGAACAATACACAAAGATAATATGATAGACTCTAAACTCATTTTTCTTTTTTTTTTTTTTTTTAATTTATTTATTTATTTGAAAGGCAGAGAGAGAGAGAGAGAGAGAGAAATCTTCCATCTGCTGGTTCACTCCCACATGGCTCAAGTGTTGGAGCTGGGCTGTTCCAAAGCCAGGAGCTGGGAGCTTCCTCCTGGTCCCCAAAATGGGCACAGGGGCCCAAGGACTTGAGCCATCTTCTACTGCCTTCCCAGGCCATAACAGAGAGCTGGATCGGAAGTGGAGCAGCCAAGACTCAAACTGGCGTCCATATGGGATGCCAGCCCTGCAGGCAGCAGCTTTACCCGCTACGCCGCAGCACCAGCACCTAAACTCAATCTCTCTATAAGCCTGTTGATGTGGTTTGTCCCAGTTGTCAACATCTCCAACTTCTACAAACTGTGTTGTCTTTTTCTGCATCCTTCCTGTAGAGAAGATAATCTGAAAGGCTACAGGTAGATACTGGTTTCCTTGAAGCGCTTTCTACTGGTATGGATGACAGTTCCTCCAGGCAAATGATGCCATCTTTACCAAGTGACTGAGCAATCAGTGTTATCTGTCAAGGCAGTTCCTACCTTATTGATTCTGCAGTAACCACACTTGTCAGTTAGTTTATTTACTGACTTCAGATTCAGGTCTCCCCATGCATGTTCATCTAAACCTTGCTGAGCTTAATAAATGTGTCCTTGTAAATCTAGTGAAGCCAAAGAAGTTGCAAAACTTTTCAGACTTTTGGTCTCAAACCTTGGTCTCCGATTGTTATGATAAACTCCAAAATGGGTTTTGTACATCATAGAGGCTGGTAGCTTTTCTTGCTAGCCTGGCCATTAGAACCTCTGTTCTCTACAATTGCCTTTTATCTTTATTACAGCATGTATCTTTCTCATAAATAATTTTCTCTTTGCCTTTCAAAATTCCTTTCGGACAAATTTCTTTCTCAGGCACTTGGTTTTCAGCTTTATGAAATTCTTCAAGTTTTCTTAAAGAGTTTCTGAAACAGCAGAGATTTTTTTATCTCTCTCTTTAGTCTTCTGAATGATTTCATCTGGAAAACAGTCACAGTCTTAAATACAATATTAAACTGGTAGTCCATCTGTGTCTATGGACCTCCTCTTCATTTCTTACTTCACGATCTATAAGACTGGATATTGGCCATGATCTGGTCACCAAAGTGTACTCAAACACATCTTGATTATATCTCTAGTTCTTCAGCACCCAAAGACCCAGCGACAAGAACCATAACACCCATCAGCTTCTAAAATTATTCAACACACATGAGCCTGAAATCCTTTAATATAACCCTATCTAAGAATGGATCTCCTCTTATTGTTTTCTACAGTAAATTAAAATGTTAGACATCACAGAGCATATTGCTATCCATGAGAAAAATATATATGGTAGAAATATACTTCACTTCTATATCCTAAGGCCCGTTTTAAGAGATGTTCATAAAATACCAGACAAGAAACAAAATAGAATATCAACAAAGCTAGCTTCTAGGAACATGAAGTGCATAGTATAAAAGGATTTCAAAAAGTTCATGAAAAAGGTATAGCATATGCATACAAGCTATATACAGACTTCAAAAATTTTTAAAACAAATTATCCATTTTTTTTCCAAGAGCAACTTGAGGTACCCTTGAATAAGGGCATGAATATTGGTATTTTTGATACACTTTGCTATGCTTAAATTTTCAGTAGGAATAAAGCATCTTGAAATACATTTCCTTTCTGTGAATTTTAGTTGTTTTCTTCCGAGAAGATATCTCGAACTTAATTAACGGGCCATGAAGGCTCTCAAAAGCCATAAACAATTTTTGCCTTCAATCTGCCATAAGTTAATTAATAAATTCTTCAACGTGAAATAATCTCCAATTCTTATAGAACAAATACTTTTAGCACTTAGATAAATGCTGACCTATGAAACTGGTCTCCATAATTATAAAGCTACAGATATTGATACAATAAACCAGCTGCAGGACTCAGTCCAGCTAGCTGTGCCGAAGCTGTGAAGGAAAAGTTACCTATTAGTAACTAAACGTCATACACTCCATTTAAAACAGCATGAATGCTGACCATGAGTATGCCTTCACATATTATTACCTTGTGCAGCTTTCATTTCAAACGTGATTTTTCTTGACCTCGATAATCATTACAAATAGCTCCAACAATGCAGCTAATCTTCAGATGTTATTGGTATCAAAATGCTGTTTATCAAGATACCTAAATAAACTCTTATTATATTTAAACCAATTTGCATCAGTGCCAGATCCACCCCCTGGTCACAGAATGAGAATATTTGGACAGCTGCCTGGTTGTAAAGCAAGCTTATGTATATCACTGATTCTCAAACGGACAAAAATATGCAAAATTTGCTGAGAACCAAAGGTTTGTCAAGAGAAATGGTGTCTGTGAGGAAAAGGCTGCACAAATAGCCTCTTCGCAGCCAGAAGTATTACATACCCAGAGGAAACTGTAAGCTTTCGGTACAGATGCTAGATAAGCTTGCCAAGGAACCATATGCTGCTGCTGGAAGAATATTTTCGCAGTTTGGCATCTGGATCCTGGAATTACCATTCAATAGGGAAAATGAGAAGCATATGAAGACGAGAAATAGGAGAGTGTCCACAATGCGCCAAAATCCAAGTTGTGCAAAGGTGAATTTTAAAAAGTCATTTAAATAGTGAAGTTCAAACAATTTCTGTGACTGTGCCTTACAAGTATTAAGTGCATGCAATCAATGTGTTCTGAATAAGCCAAGCAGATGTATTAGAGGAATTGATATTACAGAGCATGATAGCATACACTTTCTTTAATCTGATAGAAGCAGCACTGTAAGACAGACAGAGAGGCTTAATATCTTAGAAGAATTTTTCTATTGATTTTACTGCTTTCCTCTATTTCAGTAACTCCATCCTGTTTTTAAATTAAAAAATAAACCCAATGAAAATAGTACTTTTTTATAGCCAGCTTAGCTGCTATAATATGTGATCTACTACATCACTGTACTTGCAAGTTTGATATACATTTTGGAATAGCATTCAACCCCAAGAAAACATAAGTGAAAGGGCATAGATTTTGGCTGATGAATTAGTTACCAAAATGAGATGCAAAGGTTCCATATGTATTTCATTGTGAGATCAATAGATACTTTCATTTTCACAGATAAAACAAAAAAAGAAACAAAACCAAAATGTACAATGAGTTTAATTTAGTCTCCTTAATATTGCTGCAAACATATCCATTTAAAAGAGAATTTTGGTTAATGCAGTTTTGTGAAAGTCATAGGAATACTAACATTCTAATTTTTATCTTTAGGCTATTTCACTCCTGTGGTTAATTAATTGCACTTAATTTTTTTTCTGTCATAATTATATTAGTTCATCAGTCATAGATCAATGTATGTGCTTAAACCAGGAGGAACAGGCTTCACATTAAAAAGGCTTGGGATCACGCAAGCAAAGGGCCAGACTTCCTTTGCCCATTGTCATCCCCTACTTTAGCAATAGATCCCAAGCTTTTTAATTACAACACAGGTTGTCACTGCAGTAATGAGTTCTCCATCTGCATTTTGTTTTAAATTCAGATAGATAATGGAGGTTAGAGAAGGTTAAATTTTTCTCTGCTTGTGTTTACATGTTGCCAAAACAACTCATCTCTCCAGTCAATTTAAGGGGAAAAATCAGCTAGGTAATTTACTTGTTGTCAGGTAGCAACTAATTCACAGAGTTTGCCACCTCTGACCAGTTTAATATTGTGAAAAACACAATTAAATCAGGTGGAGTATTTCAGTTAACTATCTACTTCTCTTTCCATTAACACTCTGCATCTATCTTTTTCATACAAGTTTCTAAAAGCATCTGGTTCACTGTAAAGTATTTTATGTACAATGATCTACATCACACCATATCTTTGTGTGGCCAGTGAGGTATATATTGGTTTTCCCTTTTTTTTAATATTGACCTACATGAAAGATGAACACTTAATACAAAGTCATTCAACGAGAAGAAGGGTGTGAGTCTTCTGATATCCAGTCCTTTTCACCATGCCTTCACCCCTCCCTGTACACACACACTTCATTCATTTAGTCTTTAGACTCATTTTTTCTTTAAGTAACTCTGCATACTACTTTCCAAGATGGAATATTTCATCAGATTTCCCATTTATATAGTGTGATATATGCATTTTTTTGAATTGGTCTTTAAACGATTAATTTTACAAAAAAAATGTATATAATATTGTTTCTGGAAAACCCGGTATTCAAGAACTGATTGCCAAAGTCAGAGGGATTGAGAAGACCAAGAAATACAAGAAAAACTCAGAATTACATGGAGTGTAACTTATTGGGGATTTATGAACAGAAGTATGTCTTCAATAGTAGCAAGATGTTAAAGATCCCTGTCCCAGGAGGTAGGAGAAAAAGGGATTTATATATTAAGCTAGACAAAGTTGGACTGTGGCCAAGTGAATTTATCTGAACCATTTTTTAAATATTTATTTTACTTATTTGAAAGGTAGAGCTGCAGAGAGAGATAGAGACAGAGAGAGAGAGAGAGAGGTCTTCCATCTGCTGGTAGACTCCTTATATGACCACCATGATGGTTGCTGGGACAGGTCAGAGCCAGGAGATCCCTCCAGATCTCCCAGGTGGGTACAGGGGTCCAAGGACTTGGGCTGTCCACTGCTTTCCTGGTGCATTAGCAGGGAGCTGGATCAGAAGTGGAGCTTCAGGTACTTGAGCCAGCACCCACATGGGATGCTAGTCCTGTAGGCCAGGGCTTTAACTTGCTGTGCCATAGCACTGGCCCCATATCTAAACTTTTTCGAAATATTTTAACTTAGGAGACATTTGAGTCATCAGATAAGAGCAGAGGATTATCTTAGTAACTTTGTTTAGGGTATGATATTACTGCCAACATTATCTGGAGGGCATGCTGGCAGTTAAAACCAAGATGACTGCTATCATATAAAGTTAAATCCCTACAAATACATTTGATTTAGTAAAATATTTTATTTGTTAAGTGTGTTAAAATGAATAATTTCTTCTCATAAAATCATTGTATTGACTTGATTTTTTATATAACTGGTATTTTATTATTTACAGATATAAAGTGATATGCATTTAAAGAGGGATGTGTAGTCATTATTGATGTTAAATGGCTTATAACAGCTAATAATAATAAAAGTTTGCTTAATACATTTTTGATCAGTAGGAAAGTATGCATGAAGAACATGAGAAAAATAAACATAAAATGTACAAATTATTAAATCTTATTAATCCATACTGATGGTCTCTTCCCATCAAAACTTTACAAGAACTAGACATTTAAATGTTTTTTCTGTTGTAAATCTCATCCACATTCTGATGTATCAAAGTGATGTAGGTAAGGGTACATGTTGGTGACACTTCCTCAACTTTGGATTCTTTATTGAAAGCCCTCACTCATTTAGTGTTGGGTATTTTCTAGAGTTAGAATAAAAAAGGTATGTGTTTAAGATATGAAGAACATTCATCTGTTGAAACAAGAGTTTCAAAGTTTTATCATTTTGTTTCAGTATTTATATTTTACAACTTAAAAGTATTATGTGGTATATCTCCAGGTTATATACAATAACTTTGTGGTCTTATACTAAGTGTACAATGGCTTCTAGTATTAACCAATAGCAAATGTAAAATTGTATTTCATGATCTTTTGCCACAAAACCCCTTCTGCTACATTACTTAACTTATAAGTATTGTGAACAATACTTATATTTTGTAAGTTGCCAAAGGCTGTGAAAGAAAAATATATATTTAAAGCTATGCAAAAATAGGAATATTTTGTATATTGCTGTTATATCCTTAATGCTTTCTTAAGTCCTTAGCTTTAATGGAGAACTTTGGTCCTTATAATAGTAAAACACATCTTCACCTTTAGAATTCAATTTGAGATATCCATATATATATATGTATATATGCACACACTTGATGAAAACTGAAACTCCAATTGTTACCAATATGCTTAATATTTTCTAATTATGTTACAATTAAAGTGCCTGAAGAAAAGACAGGATTGTCTACCTTGTGAGAATACACTTGCATCTTTCCTTCTAAGCTTTGCAACCTTTTTGTTGTAGGCATTTGAGATATGAAGGCTGTTAGGAGATTTGCCTGTCAAAAGAAGGCAGCTCGTGACTCCTCCCTATTGCTATCCTGAAAAACCATTTTTTAGAAAAATGTTAAATGCATTAACCTTGTTCTGATCTTGGGCACATCGCTGCAAAGCCATTCTCAGGCAGGGATAATTGAAAGGTATGAATTTTTATATAGATTTAGCTGTTAAAGTATTTTTCCTGAGGCAAAGCCAAAGGCTAAACCTGTGCCACATATTCAGCTACCAGAACTATGAGCTGGCTCTACTGCCTCAGCTCAGCAATCGACAAATGAACAAAGGCTCGTGATTTCGTTCTTGGTATAATTTACGCGTCCATTTTCCCCTTTATTTTCCCTTAGTATGCATATGTTCTTGGTTGTAAAAGTTGGGACTGCTTCTAAACTTTAGTTAAACTCAGAAATTTAGGTAGAAGATATTGTCTGCGTGACCTTTTTTCAGAAGACATATACTTTTGTTGTCAACACTCCAATTTTTTTTTTGTTATTAGCAATATACACCATGACAAAATACTGTTCGTTTAGAATCAGATGATACTGTAGCAGGGACTATTCAGGAAACCATCATAGTGTCGCTCTATTGCCTGATGAGAACTTACAGCTTCCTATTTTTAAATGAAACCGTGTATTCAGCAGAAGGATCACAGATATTCCAGAACAATGTGTTTGGATTTTGATTTACTGAAATGCCAGTGGACTTTACTTAACAAGATTATTGCGGCCTTTGCCTATAGTGTTTCATTCACCCACTCAGTGCTTGGAATGCCAAGGTAGACTCCAGGGGGATGAACCTGTCACTGCCTCATAACTCTCAAAAGGGTATTGCCATTGGAAAACCCACAGGTGAATTCCTGTACTTAATAAGATTTTGATTCAGGAACCATTAATAACATTTTATTGATCATAGCATCCTCATATGAAATGTGGCTCGTTGATGACTTAATCATATCAAATGAGATGAGAGGTATATTTTCAGAATAGATAAAGCCAATGTATCTCCTTTTAAGAGAGAAATGAACCCCAGACAGCAAAGCAGAAAAAAAACAGCACAGAAGCAAAGCAACACTCCAACACTCCACTTTGTTAAATCTGCTCCTGTGTTTTTTGTCAGAGGACATATGTGTATCATAAGCTGGGTTAGAGTGAAATAAGCTTAATAAATAATGTCCTTTGTAAAATAAGAAAATGTGAGGTTTAAATATTGCTTTAAATGATAATCAGCTACAAGATGTTGACAGAATTACAGTCAAATTAGAATTAAAGTGGTAAATTACCAAATAATTTTTAAGTTCTCTAAAATCTATAGACTTTCTAAAAACTCAGTTCCACTGAAATGACACTGAATCACAGAGTAGTAATAAACACAGCATCTTTGTAATGCAAACTGTGTGTTACTTGTAGGGAAGGATTAACAGTGTGTAGGTTCACTTATAATTTGTATTAAATAGTTCTTGACAGTAAATTGACCCTCTGGGCTGGTGCTGTGCTGCAGTGGGTTAACGTCCTGGCCTGAAGCACTGGCATCCCATATGGGCACCGGTTTGAGACCCGGCAGCTCCACTTCCAGTCCAGTTTTCTACTATGGCCTGGGAAAGCAGTAGAAGACGGCCCAAGTCCTTGGGCCCCTGTACCCGCGTGAGAAACATAGAAGAAACTCCTGGATCCTGGCTTTGGATCGGCTCAGCTCTGGCCGTGTGGCCAACTGGGGAGTGAACCAGCGGATGGAAGACCTCTTTCTCTCTCTGCCTCTCCTCTCTCTGTGTAATTCTGATTTTCAACTAACTAAATAAAAATCTTTAAAAAAATGAAAATTGAGAATAAAAAGGGAGAGAACGATCCAACATGGGAAGTGAGATACACAGCAGACCCATAAAATGGCAGATGTCCTAAAAAGCACTCTGGCCTCAGAATCAGCCCTTAAGGCATGCAGATCCGGCTGAAAAGCACATGAGAGTATTTCAGGCATGGAAAGCCAAGACACTCTGGGGGAAAAAAAAAACTAAATGAAAGATCTCTGCGAGTGAGATCCCAGTGGAAAGAACAGGTCATCAAAGAAGGAGGTACCTTTCTCTGAAGGGAGGAGAGAACTTCCACTTTGACCATGGCCTTGTCTAAATATGATCAGAGTCAGTGAACTCAGGGGGCTTCCATAGCCTTGGCAGCTCATGACAAGAGCCTAGGGTGATTACTGATGCCATAAACAAGAGTGTCAATTTGTTAAGTCAACAACAGGAGTCACTGTGCACTTACTCCTCATGTAGGATTTCTGTCCTTAGTGTGCTGTACATTGAGATTTAATGCTATAACTAGTACTCAAACAGTATTTTTCACTTTATGTTTCTGTGTGGGAGCAAACTGTTGAAATCTTTACTTAATGTGTGCTAAATTGATCTTCTGTATATAAAGAGAAATGAAAATGAATCTTGATGTGAATGGAAGGGGAGAGGGAGTGGGAAAGGGGAGGGTTGTGGGTGGGAGGAACGTTATGGGGGGGAAGCCATTGTAATCCATATATCTGTACTTTGGAAACTTATATTCATTAAATAAAAGTTAAAAAAAATGAAAATTGACCCTCAAATTTGCTATTGCTTCCTTATTCTCAACACATTTTTGGAGCTTCTTAAGGGGTTTTCACAAAAGTAACTAAATTATTAGATAAAAATTGATATTTTTCGTACAAGTTTTGGTGTGCTTAACAAAATATAAATAATTTCAATTTGTGCTTTGATTTATTGGAAAAGAAAAATGTTTTGGTAAAAATTTCCATAACTCAGCCGGCACCGCACTCAATAGGCTAATCCTCTGCCTGCAGCACCAGCACACCAGGTTCTAGTCCTGGTCGGGGCACCGGATTCTGTCCCAGTTGCCCCTCTTCCAGGCCAGCTCTCTGCTGTGGCCCAGAGTGCAGTGGAGGATGGCCCAAGTGCTTGGGCCCTGCACCCGCGTGGGAGACCAGGAGAAGCACCTGGCTCCTGGCTTCAGATCAGCGTGGTGTGCCAGCCGCAGCACCTGATCGCAGTGACCACTGGGGGGTGAACCAATGGCAAAAGGAAGACCTTTCTCTCTGTCTCTCTCTCGTACTGTCCACTCTGCCTGTCAAAAAATAAAAATCCATAACACTCATTCAAATAACAGATTGCACAGCCAAATTAAATTGAACCTATGTTATATGCTCATTTTCATCTATATGTGGAGCACATAAAATCTTATTTTTTAATATTCTAGTCTCTGAAATTGGTTTTAATCACAGATCTTTGGATAGGTAAATTTAAACTCCTCGAATTAGATAGACGGGAAATTCACAGGGCAAGGGAAGAGCCAAGAGAGTAAAACAGACTAAGGCGGATAGCTTTGCATGGTGAGGAACAAAGTTAATGTCTCCTCAAACAAGCCCTGCTTTTCTATAACCTGGAGGCTGGTAATTCATAGAGTAGTTTTTCTTATTGTCCTAAAACAACTAAATAATCAATGTTATTGAAAGTTTTCCAAACTTCAAAGATGATTTCACCATTTTTTGGTCCTGATTTTATTGGAATACCTTGTCTGATACAATGAGTTATGGTTCCCTAGGACTGCACATATTCTAAAACAAAATAAATTAAATTAATTAATTAAATTAATTAATTAGAAATTAATTAATTTCTAAAAACCTCCTAACTACAAATCAAACTATGTTCCAATAGTATCTGATACAAATGACAGTGGTCATATGCTTCCATTTCAAAACAAATGCTGGCAGTATATTAGTTGGTAAGGCTGCCTTAACAAAATATCACAGCCTGGGTGCCTTAAATAACGCAAGTATATTTATTTACAATTCCAGAAGCTAGAAATGGGAGATGGCAGTATTGGCAGGCTTTATCTTGTTCTGAGGCCTCTTTCCGTGGTTTGCACATAGCTGTCCGCTCATTGTGTCTCCATATTGTCTTCTCTCTCTCTGTGCATGTGTCCTACTAAACTAGTCTTATAAGGATATTACTCATATTGGGTTGAGATCCACCCTAGGTATCTCATTTAACTCATCCCTCTTCGAGAGTCATATCAATATGACTTAATGACTTCAATGCAATTGCATTAAAGTATTCAGAGTTAGGACTTCTATCTATGAACGTAAAAGGAAGAAAGCTGCACAAAATTTATTCCCTTGTGGTTGCCTTTAGTTTCATCCTAGCATTTTTTCTAATTTATATATGAACATTTTTCCTATGCTCATGGTGGAATACAAAGTAATAGTGATATATTTAAGAAATTACATAAAAATACTTAAACGGATAAAATCAATATGAGAAGAAGATGAGGAAATTAATTTTTTATTTTACTTTAAATTTGCCAATATAGATAAGTCAAAATCTGAGATGAGAAAATTGGGCAATAATCATATCCAGCTTTGAAGATAGTTACAGAGAGAAGTCCTAAATGCATACCAGTGGCTTTTCTAGGAAATGGTGCTCTCAAGACCTGACTGCATGTTCACTGTGATAGGGAACCAGGCAAGCCTATAGTCTGTTGTGCCTGAGAGGCCCAGATGTTATAGACCATCAGGGGATGTATTTCATTATCTTGATTGCACTTCCATCTACACAGTCATTGACCTTGCAGGCACTGGTGTCATCTAGATATGACTCTGTCACCTTTCCTTCAATCAGCTTGGAGCATGGTAGTTTGTCTAAGTTCCCTTCACTTACTAGCCAGTCAAGCTTTTGCTTCACAAAATGAAAGCATCATTAAAGTCATTTCTTTATAATTTCAGTTTGATCTGTGTAGCAAAAAGATCTATGCCTGCATTTTCATAAGGTCTTGCCGTGCTTTTCTAGTTTCTTGTATTGAGGCAGATTTTACTCAACAACCATTCATTCATTTATTCACTCACTGGACAGATGCGTAATGAGAGTCTGTTATGTACAGGGCATTACTGAGCACTGGGGAGCTTAAGCACAGAATCTCTATATTGACAAGATGCCCACTTCTTAACGAGGCATATAATTGGCTTCATTTGGGGGAGGAATCAAGCTTTTCTCTCATAAGAAAAGCTCAAGAAAACTTAAGGGAAAAAAACCAGGTTACTGGAAGCACTGTCTTCCTCAGCAATGATTTTTTTCTGTCACTTTGTACATAATTTTAGCTCAAAATGGAGGGGAAGAATTTAGCTTTCATTGTCATAGATTACAGTTTGCTTCATGGTGACCAAAACTGGAAAGGGAGTAGAGGCATCCCATATGGGTGCTGGTTCTAGTCCCAGTCGCTCCTCTTCCAGTCCAGCTCTCTGCTGTTGCCTGGGAGAGCAGTGGAGGATGGCCTGGGTGCTTGGGCCCCTGCACCCACATGGGAGACCAGGAGGAAGCACCTGGCTCCTGGCTTCGGATTGGCGCTGAACCGGCTATAGCAACCATTTGGGGAGTGAACCAACGGACGGAAGACCTTTCTCTGTCTGTCTCTCTCATTGTCTATAACTCTACCTGTCAAATTAAAAATAAAATGAGATAACAAAAATTTAAAATAGAATCATTTATTGAAATTATTGAGAAGTTATATCCTATGTTTTGGATGAAGTATGGCCCGAATAGTCTTAGACTGTACCACAAAGTTTTCACCATAATTGTGGATCAATTATCTTATTTGCTGTCCAACGATAGCAAGCTAACTGGAAAAGGCACACAATCCAGCATTAGTGAAGTACAATTTGACCCCACATCCTAATCAGCAGAAATGGGAAGGAGGTGCACATCTGAAAGCTGCACTGTTTTATCGGGGAGTAGAATGTTACTGAAATCTGATTCCCCGGTGGTGCTTGTGCTGTTTGAGGGCACCTGAACACTGACTTGCCTTTCCCCATCCACTCTGCTCCCAGGGGAAAAATATACTATGGTGAGAAAAATGATAGATCATCACTTGTAAATTTACATGAAAACAAATTATATAAAACTGTAATAAATGCAAATATACATTCAGATCAGTAGCATGGGGAGTTCTATAAAATCAACCCCTGGTAGAATTAGTATAAATAGTGAGAATTATAAAACCCACATCCATTTAGAATCTTTGGAATTTGTCCTAAGGTTATACAGCAGATGAAGAAGCATGTACGCAAGAAATTGCAGTAATGTCAAAAATGAGAGTGAGATTTTGGGCAGTGGAGCCATAGCATGATCCCTGCCTCCAGTTAACTCAGGATGACAGAAACTCTAGCCAGGCACTTGCAATCAGAGAAGATGGGACTTTTTCCACACAGCTTATAATCAATGGCTACTACATTGTATTGTATAGTAGAAGGAAATCCTCAGAGTTTCCTGTATCACATCTACGCTCTATTTCTCAGAGACTAAAATCCAGGCAAGTGTGCCCAGAAGTATTGGCCCCCTTTTCCTCTCAGTCACCATCGATGGGATGGACACCCTACCGTAGGTACAGTAGGATGAAAATATTAGGGGCCTCTACTACACTCAGTCCAGCTTGTAGCTCAGAGGTTCCTCACACCAGGTGAGGCAAACGTTTACCAGAGGCTGCTGCCACTGCCCAGCATCTTGGACAGAAACAGGGAAAAAAAAAAAAAAAAAAACAGTCCCTGAAACAAGGCAGCCTCAGTCCAGTCCTTAATTCCAAAGCAGTGACTTAAGGATTTTTCCCCCAGAGGAAGTAGCAGGCCGTAAGGCAGAGAGTCTTAGATGGATTCCCAGAATTGCTGATTTTGTTTTAAAGAGTACAGAGAATCTTGAGCCCAAGGACACTGTAGAAAAATGAACATTTTAAACATATTTTTAAGTTCATTTATTTTAAAGGCACAGTGACAGAAAGAGAGAGGGAGACACAGGACTGGTTCAATTTCTGAATGGCTACTACAGTCAGGATGTACCTGGGCAAAGCCAGGAGCCAGGACTTCCAGCAGAGTCTCCCCTATAAGTGGCAGGCCACAAGTACTTGGGCTATCATCTGCTATTTTCCATTTTAGCAGCTGAATCAGATATGAATCAGCTAGGACTCCAACCAGCACTCCAATATGGAATGCCAAATATCCAAAGTGGAGGTTTAACTCACTATAGCACAACACTGGCACCCCAAAGCCATGAACATTTTGATGGCAAACAATTAAGAAGTTGGTAGCTTTGTGAGAATAAATGACTAAACTAAAGATAATGTAGTCTTCCACAGATATCCATCAATAAGGAGAGCCTTTTAAGAATCCAAATAAACTTTATAGGCTCTTCAATGAAACTTCTTGCAAAAGATTTCAAATTTAATTAAATCATACAGGATATTTATACCAGAAGACACTGTTGACAATCACAGTTCAATCAACAGGTAGTTAGTAGAATTTGATTTATACAAAATAATTCCAGCAAAGTATAGAAATGTAACTCATGTTCTGTCCTATTACATTTTGGTGCTGTCATTGTTAGACATTACATTGATAATTCATAAAAATAAATTGCTATGATTATCAGTTTTATGTCCGTTGAAACAGAAAGAAGAAAGGAGAACTGATATTCATTTACAAGTTCTATTAAATTAAAATTTATTTTTCCTTTTCTGGTTGTCTTCATTTATTGTGTGCTTACTTTTGACTGTTATTTCCAAGAATATTACATTTTTATATGTTATAGATCCCTTCTATATGGTATACATTCCAAATATATTTGATTCTCATGTACTATGGATAGCTCTATACTCACAAACTTAACCTCTTGCAGACAAACTCCCTGAAAAGCATAATCCAGCAAAATCACACATGGAATGCAGATAAGTAGAATATATATATATATATATTAAGGAAATTGAATAATTCATTACTAATTATTGTCCAAAAAAGAAAGTATCAAGCCCAGATGGGTTTCCTGGAGAATTCTGACAAACTTCAATAAACAATACCAGTTTATACATTCTATTACACAAAGCAGAAACAGAGGAAGTACTTTCTAACTCATCTTTTGAAGTAAAAATTACCCCAATAACAAAACTAAACACGACATTAAAAGAACAGAGTCCTAAAGACCTTCATATCTCATGGACATACACAACAATCCTAAAAAAAAAATTAGCAAAGCAAATCCATCAATGTATGAAAAGAAATGATACACCACACCTCCCAACAAAGAAAAGCCAACAACCAGATGGTTTCACTAGTGAATTCTACCAGACATTTAAAGAAGAACTGACTCCAATTCTTTTCAAACTTTTCAGAACAATTGAAAAAGAGGGAATCCTGCCAAATTCTTTCTATGAAGCCAGCACCACCTTAATTCCTAAATCTGAAAAAGATGCAGCAGAGAAAGAGAATTATAGACCAATTTCCCTGATGAACATAGACACAACAATCCTCAAAAAAATTCTGGCCAGTAGAATGCAACAAAACATCAGAAAGATCATCTATCCAGACCAAGTGGGATTTATCCCTGGTATGCAGGGATGGTTCAACGTTCACAAATCAATAAATGTGATACACCACATTAACAAACTGCAGAAGAAAAACCTTATGATAATCTCAACAGATGCAGAGAAAGCATTTGGTAAAATACAACAACAAAAAAAGCAATCTTGTACAGCCAGAGGCATCACAATATCAGATTTCAGGACATACTACAGGGCAGTTATAATCAAAACAGCATGGTACTGGTACAGAAACAGATGGATAAACCAATGGAACAAAATAGAAACACCAGAAGTCAACCCAAACATCTACAGCCTTATATTTGATCAAGGATCTAAAACCAGTTCCTGGAGCAAGGACAGTGTCTTCAACAAACGGTGCTGGGAAAATTGGATTTCCATATGCAGAAGCATGAAGCAAGACCCCTACCTTTCACCTTACACAAAAATCCACTCAACATGGATTAAAGACCTAAATCTATGACCCAACACCATCAAATTATTAGAGAACATTGGAGAAACCCTGCAAGAAATAGGAACAGGAAAAGACTTCTTGGAAAAGACCCCGGAGGCACAGGCAGTCAAAGCCAAAATTAACATTTGGGATTGCATCAAATTGAGAAGTTTCTGTACTGCAAAAGAAACAGTCAGGAAAGTGAAGAGACAACCAACAGAATGGGAAAAAAATATTTGCAAATATGCAACAGATAAAGGATTAATAACCAGAATCTACAAAGAGATCAAGAAACTCCACAACAACAACAAAAAAAAACCCACTTAAGAGATGGACCAAGGACCTCAATAGACATTTTTCAAAAGAGGAAATCCAAATGGCCAACAGACACATGAAAAAATGTTCAGGAACACTAGCCATCAGGGAAATGCAAATATCAACCACAATGATGTTTCACCTCATTCCGGTTAGAATAGCTCACATTCAGAAATCTACCAACGACAGATGCTGGTGAGGATGTGGGGGAAAAGGGCCACTAACTCACTGTTGGTGGGAATGAAAACTGGAAAAGCCACTATGGAAGTCAGTTTGGAGATTCCTCAGAAACCTGAATATAACCCTACCATACAACCCAGCCACCCCACTACTTGGAATTTACCCAAAGGAAATTAAATTGGCAAACAAAAAAGCAGTCTGCACCTTAATGTTTATTGCAGCTCAATTCACAATAGCTAAGACCTGGAACCAACCCAAATGCCCATCAACAGTAGACTGGAGAAAGAAAATATGGGACATGTACTCTATAGAATACTATACAGCAGTAAAAAAAGAAATCTGGTCATTTAAAACAAAATGGAGGAATCTGGAAAACATCATGCTGAGTGAAATAAGCCAGTCCCAAAGATACAAATATTATTATGTTCTCCCTGATCAGTGACAACTAATCGAGCACCTAAAAGGAAACCTGTTGAAGTGAAATAGACACTATCAGAAATAATGACTTGATTAGCCCTTGTCCTGACTGCTGATGAACAACTTAATACTTTATCCCTTTTAGTATTTTTTTTTTGTTCTACTTAATACTAGTGGTTGAACTCTTTAATTAACACACAATTATTATTAGGTGTTTAAATTTAACTGAGAATTGATCCTTCTTAAACATAAGTGTGGGAATAAGAGAGGGAGGAGATGTGTAATTTGGGATATGCTCACTCGGACTTACCCCTAATGGTAGAGTTAGAATCATGCCAATGGATTCCAATACAATCCCATCAAGGTGGCATGAACCAATGCCATCTCACTAATAAAAGTGATCAGTTTCAGTTCATTATTGATCATAATGATAGGATTAAGAGTCAAAGGGATCACATAAACAAGACTAGTGTCTGCTAATACTAACTGATAGAATAAAAAAGGGAGAGAACAATCCAACATGGGAAGCAGGATACACAGCAGACTCATAGAATGGCAGATGTCCTAAACAGCACTCTGGCCTCAGAATCAACACTTAAAGCATTCGGATCTGGCTAAAAGGCCCATGAGAGTATTTCAGGCATGGAAAGCTAAGACACTGTGGCCAAAAAAAAAAAAAAAAAAAAAAAAAAATGACCTAAATGAAAGATCTCTGTGAGTGAGATCCCAGCGGAAAAGGAGAGAACTTCCACTTTGACTGTGGCCTTGTCTATATTAGATTAACGTCGGTGAAATCAAAAGGCTTCCCTAGCTTTGGCAGCTCATGTCAAGAGCCTCGGGTGGTTACTGACATCATAAATAAGAGTGTCAATTGTTAAATCAACAACAGGAGTCACTATGCACTTACTCCCCATGTAGATTCACTGTCCTAAATGTGTTGTACTATGAGAATTAATGGTAAAACTACTAGTAAAACAGTATTCTATGCTTTGTGTTTCTGTGTGGGTGCAAACTGTTGAAATCTTTACTTAGTATATTCTAAGTTGATCTTCTGTTTATAAAGATAATTGAAAATGAATCTTGATGGAGAATGGGATGGGAGAGGGAAAGGGAGTGGTAGATGGGGTGGTTGTGGGTGGGAGAGAGGTTATAGTTGGAAAAAACTGCTGTAATCCAAAAGATGTACTTTGGAAATTTATATTTATTATATAAAATTTAAAAAAAGAAATGATACACCATAGTCTAGAGGGATTTATGCCAGGTATTTTATGTTTGTTCAATATTTCAAAATTCTTTATTGTTAATATATCACTTCCACAGACTGAAGAAGAAAGATTCACACAATCCTGTCAATAAATGTTGAAAAAAGAGGAAATATTGGGGCCAGTGCCATGGCTCATTTGTTTAATCCTCTGCCTATGGTGTCTGCCTCCCATATGGGCACTGGGTTCTACTCCCAGTTGCTCCTCTTCCAGTCCAGTTCTCTGCTGTGGCCCGCGAGGACAGTGGAGGATGGCCCAAGTGCTTGGGCCCCTGCACCGCATGGGAGACCAGAAGGAAGTGCCTAGTTCCTGGCTTCGGATCGGCGCAGCTCTGGCCATAGTAGCCATCTGGTGAGTGAACCAACAGAAGGAAGACCTTTTTCTCTGTCTCTCTCTCTCACTGTCTGTAACTCTACCTGTCAAATAAAATTAAAAAAAGAGAGAGAGAGAGAGAGAGAAAGTATTTGACAAAATCTAATACCCATTCATGTCAAAGCAAATCAACACAACATGCACTCACACACACACACACACACACACACAGAGTCAGAAATCTAAGAATGGAGGACAACAAAACTATCTTTAAAAGAAAAAAAAAAAAAACAAGCTCTATAGCTATCTTCACACTTAATTTTGAGAACTAGATGGTGTCCCCAAAGATCAGGAATAATGCAAGGATGCCCTCTCTTGCCATTCTTTTTTTAAAGTTTTTTTTGACAGGCAGAGTTAGACAGTGAGAGAGAGAGACAGAGAGAGAGTTATAGACAGTGAGAGAGAAAGAGAGAGAAAGGTCTTCCTTCCGTTGGTTCACTCCCCTAATGGCTGCCACAGCCAGCGCTGTGCCGATCCGAAGCCAGGAGCCAGGTGTTTCTTCCTGGTCCCCCCTGCAGATGCAGGGCCCAAGCACTTGGGCCATCCTCCACTGCCCTCCCGGGCCACAGCAGAGAGCTGGACTGGAAGAGGAGCAACCGGGACAGAATCTGGCTCCCCGACCGTGACTAGAACCTGGTGTGCCGGCGCCGCAGGCGGAAGATTAGTCTAGTGAGCCATGATGCTGGCCCTCTCTTACCATTCTTGTAATGAAGTCCTAACTAATATAATATGATAAGAAAAAAAGACATGAATGTACATTTTTATAATCTTTTGACATATCAACTGAGAAGGAAGAAATAAAAATATCTGTACACAGATTATATGATCGTCTATGCACCAAATCTGAAAGAATCAACTAAAAGAAGATGTGGAACTAATAAGTGATCATAGAAAAACTTAAAGATACAAGGTTAATATATATTGGTAAGTTAATTTCTTATATATCATGAATAAAAACTGGAATTCCAGAAGATTAAAAAGCACAATATCTGGCCGGCGCCGCGGCTCACTAGGCTAATCCTCTGCCTGCGGCACCAGCACACCGGGTTCTAGTCCCGGTCGGAGCGCTGGATTCTGTTCTGGTTGCCCCTCTTCCAGGCCAGCTCTCTGCTGTGGCCAGGGAGTGCAGTGGAGGATGGCCCAAGTCCTTGGGCTCTGCACCCCATGGGAGACCAGGAGGAAGCACCTGGCTCCTGGCTTTGGATCAGCTCGGTGCGCTGGCCGCAGTGGCCATTGGAGGGTGAACCAACGGCAAAGGAAGACTTTTCTCTCTGTCTCTCTCACTGTCCACTCTGCCTGTCAAACAAACAAACAAACAAGCACAATATCATTTATAATAACATCAACAAATGAAATTCTTTGGAATAAACCACCAAGATCTATATTAGAAATAGT
The DNA here is from genome assembly GCF_051225735.1 of Oryctolagus cuniculus. Classification (NCBI taxonomy): domain Eukaryota; kingdom Metazoa; phylum Chordata; class Mammalia; order Lagomorpha; family Leporidae; genus Oryctolagus; species Oryctolagus cuniculus. The sequence goes on along the minus strand of NC_142868.1, from coordinate 61,630,212 downwards.
ATAATACAATTTCATTAAATTGAGGAGAAATTTAGGATAGATGGTAAAGGGATATATAGGGTTTCTGAATGCTTTCTCCTCAATTTCTCTGTAAATGTAAAACTGCTCTGAAATACAGTTTATTAATTTATACAATACATGCTTATTAGTACTAATAAATGAATTTAGCAAATATACAGAACCTACATCAATATAAACAATCTGTTATGTTTCTAAATATTAACAAGGAACATTATCAAGATTATGAAAACATTTTAATTTATTTTGAATTGCATAAAAAGAGAAAAGCACAGGAATAAATTTAAGAAAAATATATATAGTACTTATATCTGGAGTTAATGTGGCAAAATGTTAAAATTGCTATGTAGACCCAGAGAACCCTACTTTATAATTCTCTATATTATATGGGACATTTTAAAATTAAAATAAAAGGGGAAATGTCTTATAAAAATCAATAAATCTGTAGGACCTGAAAAAAGTACAAAATGTATAGTCTAAAAATACAAAATAGTATTGAAATAAATTACCGTATACTTAAATAAATGGAAAGACATTCCCTATTTGTGGTTTGAAAGAGTACAAATTGTTAATATGGCAATATTCCCTAAATAACTATCAGATTCAATACAATCATTATCCAAATTATAGTAGAAATCATTTCAGAAATTGACGTGCTGATTCTAAAATTTCCACCGAAAACAATAACCCAGATTAACCAAAATTATCTTCAAATCGAAGAACAAATTTAGACTCGTATCACCTGATTACAAAATTCTGTACAATAACACAGTGATTAAGAGCATAAAAGTAGCCATATAGATCAATGGAATAGAAGTGTCAAGAAATAAGATCTCATTTTCATGGTTGATTGATTCCTGGTGTCAAGATAATTCAACAGGGAAAGAATAACATCCAACAAAAGGTAATGGGACAACTGTATATCCACTTGCCAATAAATAAATAAATAAATAAATGACCAATAGTTCACAACATACAGTAAAATTAACTCACAATTTATGCTTGTCCTGAATGTAAGAACTAAACCCATAAAATCCTTACGAGAAAACATAGTAGTGAAATTTCTGAGTTTGATTTAGTAAAACTGTTACATGCTGATATAAAACAAAAGGGATATATCATAAAATTATTCTTTTTGTACTTCAGACACTAACAAGAAAATTACAAAACAAACCTTGAGCATGGGAGAGAATGATTACCGATTATATATCTATAAATGATTTTAATTTAGAATATATATATATACAAATCTTGTAAAACAGTAATAAAGAGATGAAAACAACAAATAAATGGGAAATGAATGGTCAACATTTTGGTGCCTTGGGTTTAAGTCATTGTCTACAATTTGAGCATCTCGTGTGAAAGACTGATAGAGTCCTGGCTGCTCTACTTCTAATCCAGTTCCCTGCTAATATGCCTAGGAAAGCAGTAGAAGATGGTACAAGTACTCGGGCCTCTGCCATTCAAGTTGGAGACCTGGATGGAGGTTAGGGTTCCTGGCTTTGGCCTGACCCAGCCATGGCTGTTACAGTCATTTGGGGAGTCGACCAGTGGATGGAAGATTTTTTGCTCGCTCTCTCTCTCCCTCTCTCTTTCTTTCCCTCTCCCTCTCTCTCTTCCTCTCTCTTTTACTCATCCTGTAAATAAAATGAATATTTTTTTAAAAAAATTGGAGAAGTATTTGATAGATTCAAAAAAGGCTAATAAGCATACAAAATATTGCAGTGTCACTAATGTTTAGGGAAATTAGGAACAAACCATAGTAAGGGAGCAGTTTATATTCATGAGTGTGGTTATCAAAAAGACAAATAGTAAGTGTTGTTGAAGATGTAGAAACCTTTAAAATTCATATACTTGTATCAAAAATGTTCAATGATACAGATACTTTGGCATATATAAAGCTTTCTCAAAAAGTTAAACATAAAATCACCATATGATCCAACAATCCAATCCCTAAGTGTATACCCAAGGAGAATAAAGCATACATGGACACAAAGTCTCATACACAAATGTTCACAGAAGTATAATTCAAATTGGATAAAAATTGGAAACTACTAAAATAGCTGTTAATTGACATATGAATAAATACAATTTGTACAGTGGCATATTCTAAATGAGTATAAAGAGCTGAAGTGGTGAAGTATATTACTATATGGATGAACCCTCAAAAATATGCCAAGTGAAATTAAGCCATTCACAAAAGTTTAAGTATTATATGACTTAATTTACATAAAATCTTCAGCATAGGTAACTTTATATAGTAGATTAGTACTTGCCTAGAATTGGTTGGAGGGGGAGGAGTGGTGTATGGGGAAGACCTGAGGAAGATGATTGGTGACTACTAAGAAGACAGGGTGTAATTATGGGTGATTAAAATGTTCTTAAAATGATTGGGATGATACTGTACAACTCCATGTATATGCTAAAAACCACTGACAATGTGCAATATTCTCCTTTCATCTGAGGTTTCAGTTTCCTTCAGTCTGACAATATTAAGTGGAAAATTTCAGAAATAAAAAAAAGCATAAGATTTGGGTTATGCACTGTCCTGAGTAGCATGATGAAATCTTCATTCTGCCCTGTCCCGGAGGCGGTGATCCTCACTTTGTCCAATAGAGCCATACCATGTCTGTACCCACCAGTGATTTACTTAGGAGCCGTTTAGATTATCAGGTCAATTATTGTGGTATTGTGATCCTTGTGTGCAAGTAACCCTTATTCTACTAAAAAGTGATCTCAAACTACAAAAGAATAGATGTTGGAAATTGAAATGTGCCCAGAGAGGACATAAAGTGCTTCATTTATGGGAAAAGGTGAATGTTCTCAATTTTACAAGGCAAGACAAAATTGAATGTTGAGATTTCTAAAGTATACAGGACACTAATTTATTCTGGGAGTGAAGAATACACTCACATAATTTTTATTAGTTATAATTATTCATTTTTACTATCATTGTTAATATTTTTCATTCCTAACTTATAAAATAAGCTTTTCCAAATATGTATGTGCATAGGAAAAACCATAATCTATGTAGGGTTTGTCACTAGCTGTGGTTTCATTCATCCATTGGGAATTTGGAACAGAGCCTCTGCAGCTGGGGAGTATTACTATTAACTGGTAAATTTTGTGGTATGAAATTTTATCAATAATGATATTATAAATACTTTAAAAATAAACATATAGATACTGGATGTGGTGGAAATGAAGATTAGGTGATCCAATAAGAACCCACTTTCTGAAAATCCATGTACATTTGGGATTGTGAAGATCTGGGCAAAGTGTGGGAAGATGCAGTGCTTGGTTACTGCCCTTGTTTGTACTTTTGTCCTTGGATAATTATACCTGAAATTTATTTTAAACTCATATTCCATCTACATGTATTTGTATGTCTTTTTTCTCCTGCAACAGGAGACCTTACTAAGTGTTCTTTATGGACAACCCAGCTGAAGCAGGAACTCAGGACTAGGCTTAATTCCTTGATGTGAATAAAAGTTGAATCAATACAATGGGAGTGTTCTCAAATTCACTAAGAAATAATGCTTAGAAATATGAAATAATTAGTCCACTCAGCAAAATAAAGGCAAATTCCCTTTACAACTATATTTACAGTTTAAAATAAGAGGGTGAATACAGCATGTGGGTGTTATCTGTGAATATTTTGCGAATTATTTTTACTTCTAATTCATTATTCATATTGTTCAATACCTGAAATTTAATGGAAAAGTTTCACTTTGGAGAAAGATTTGAGATGAAAGCAAATATAAAACACAATAATCTCTTATATATCTTTCGAACAAATAGAAGAAAACTCCAAGTCTCTAACTATAAATTAATGTCACAGAAGGGGAAATGTTGATTAACGTGATTTGATCATTGCACGACCTATGCATGTATTGGAATGTCTCACTGCAGCCCAAAGCTATGGACAACTCTTGCTAATAAAAATTTTTAAAAGAATATCATAAAGGTGAAATATAATTTTGTGACAAATAATTGCAATGACAATGATACTGATGCTCTGTGTAGGATATAAAAATGAAGAGTATTTCCATATCCATAAAAAGAGTGAGGAAGGCAGAGATTATAAATATTTCCTTAATTTCTAAATTAAGATAGAATTGAAAAATACATTATCTGGCTACATTCAAAGAAATGAATAATACTATTTTAGTAAAAATAGTCTGCAAATTCCAAAAGTTGCTTATCATATGAATGTAATTTCTTTCTGATCTTGACCTTGGATATATTTTCTAAACTCTTTTTATCATAATGTCATCTTTAATAAAATTCTAATACCTTACCTCACAAAATTGCCCTGAAACATTTATTGTGACATGTGAACATGAAAATCTTTTCATTCTGCTTGTGTCTAATACCAAAATAACAGACTGATTGTTCAGCCACTGCAATAAAACACCTGCCAATTCAATAAAAAAATGATAGAAATAGCTGCTTTAATGTGTCACCACTGAAAGAAAATTGCTTTTGTTTTAACAAATTACAATCCATGAAATAATTTCGAGCATATATGTAAATACATATTCACCATAAATATGTATGTATTTAATACCTGAGTTTTTTGTCTTTTTAATCATGTAAGAATACTAGAATATCAAATAATATTATTTTTATTTTAATACATACATTGCACTAGTTTTTTGCCTGAATTTCCCAGATTTCTTTTCTAGTGATTTTATAGCCTTAACATTATGATAATATCCATTTGCATGGCAAGTTACTGTTTCTCTTATATATACACATATAAATATAATTTTATATCTAATGTGCATGCATATACATATGTATGTATATTTAATGTACATGTTTATATACATATATTCAGTTTTTTTCATTGATCATTGGTACCAAGTATTTTTTTATTTCCTGTAAATCTTTTACTTTCAAAAGCTACTAGTAAAATGAAAATTTAACACATTTTATCCTGACTTTCTTCTCCCTGAAATTCCGTAATATTTGGAAGCACTTGCTTGTAATATAAAATCCCCAATATATTTACAGCTGAAATGGCTTCTGCTTTCCTGAGAAAAAAAGCATATTGCTTTTTGATATCAAAGAAGAAGAAACAAATCTGAGAGAGTGAAGCTATACACCATTATTAATTCTTAATCAAAGAAAGATAATTTATCAATTAGTTGACCACATGACAAATCATTTCAAAATGGAATTGCTTATGATATCATATACTTCTTTTTGTTTGTTTGTTTATTTATTTGAGAGGTAGAGTTACAGTGAGAGAGAGAGAAAATCTTCCTTCTGTTGGTTCACTCCCCAAATGGCCACAGTGGTCAGAGCTGCACCGATCTGAAGCCAGGAGCTTCCTGTGGGTCTCCCATGTGGGTGCAGGGGCCCAAGCACTTTGGCCATCTTCTACTGCTTTCCAAGGCCACAGCAGAGAGCTGGATTGGAAGAGGAGCAGCCGGGACTAGAACTGGTGCCCACATGGGATGCCGGCGCCACAGGTGGAGGATTAGCCTACTGTTCCACAGTGCTGGCCCCAGGCCATAGTTTCTTTCTTTTCTTTTCTTTCTTTCTTTCTTTCTTTCTTTCTTTCTTTCTTTCTTTCTTTCTTTCTTTCTTTCTTTCTTTCTTTCTTTCTTTCTTTTTTGACAGGCAGAGTGGACAGTGAGAGAGAGAGACAGAGAGAAAGGTCTTCTTTTGCCGTTGGTTCACCCTCCAATGGCCACCACGCCGCCAGCACGCTGCGGCTGGCGCACCGTGCTGATGCGATGGCAGGAGCCAAGTGCTTCTGCCATCCTCCACTGCACTCCCTGGCCACAGCAGAGAGCTGGCCTGGAAGAGGGGCAACCGGGACAGAAACCGTCGCCCCGACCGGGACTAGAACCCGGTGCGCCGGCGCCGCAAGGCGGAGGATTAGCCTAGTGAGCTGCGGCGCTGGCCCATAGTATATTTCTAATGGCAAATGAATCCATAGGTTCTTTATGAGAGACAGCTATCATAGCAAGGGATGCATTATCCCAGAAGATTTCTCTCATGAGTTTGATGTCTACTGAAACCTGGCAGGCCTACCTAAAATGACCTCATATGTTGGGTGGCTGACTTGCTAATACTTGGGACAAGGGCTGCAGCTAGAACATATACCTTTTAATGCCCAGAATGCCCCCGTTTGTACATACACGATGATATATAGGGTTCTGAAAAAGGAGAAATGACTAGAAATATAGAGGAGTGCAGGAGCTACAGAAGAAATGGGAGGGGGTGCAAGCTTAGGTTCAGAAGTGAGACGTATTCACTTCCACTGTATTCCAGTGGCTAAAGCTATGTACAAGGCCAGAGGGGAAGCTAGGACACACACATATTTTTTTTCGTGGAAAGAATTTCAAAAATCATATTGCAAAGCATATGGATAAGGTTAAAGAATCACAGTTGTTTCTTTTTAAATCTATCAAAGTAGTCAATCTTGTATCAAAGATGGGACAACACATAAGCTTACTATTTCAAATGACTCTTCCTTTCCCACCATCAAATAGAAAGATAAAGTCTAGGAAAAGGGAAGTTAAAATGCAATAGACAAAAAAAGTGACGTAAACAAGAATTTTATGTGAGGAGGGCATTGAGGTGTTAATTAGTATAAAGAACTGACATGAATGAGAATGCGGTACTATTTTTGAGGACAACCTTTTCTATAGAAACAAAGTGCCTATCAGAAAGCATTTTCTATTCAAGTCTTCTTCAGTCTCTACCTGACTCCCACCAGCTTGCACAAAAATGGAAGAAAACAGTAAAAGCTTCACAGCTCAATTCAGGTGTGGACATGGGGAATATTAAATTAGATGATCCAATATTTATAAACCTACAAGTCCTGGAAATTAGTAAATAAGGATTTTACTCCCAGAAAGCAAATTAGGATCCAATAATGAAAGACTCTCCCTTGCACCTGTCTCGCATCCCTCCCTACCATGAAGATACAAGGATCTATCACTGCTCAGACAGCAAAATTTTTGACTGTTATTCACGATAATGATGGTGAGTCTAACTTTCCTCCTCACTCTCCCCATTCTCCTATGTTATCTGTAACTGTCCTTTAGTAGAGAGTGAGAATTAATGTATATTTGCATGTGTATGTGTTGTGAATATGTGTCTGTGTGTGTATGTGCATTTTCAACTGAGGAGGCATGGTAGATATCTTCTTCCCCATAGGTTTTGTGGTGATGCAGAGACCCGTAAAGACAGTGGAGAAAAGGATGCATTGGTGATAGATTCTGAAATTAGGCCTTGATGACTTTTGAGTGTATAACCTAGGGTTATCTCTTCCTATGTAGAAGTCCGTGAATTCACTCTGTGGGAAGAACAGAAAAATAAATATTTGGTAGGCAATGGAAGAGAGTACTAGCTAACTTAAAAATATTTCATCTTGTTCCTGTTGCATAGTATTTCTCTCTCTTTTCAAGTTTAATGTGGCCTTGTGCCAGAGTCCTAATTAAGGAATTAAATATGAGTATTGGCACAGCAGACTCAAAGAATGGCAGATGTCCTAAATAGCACTCTGGCCTCAGAATCAACACTTAAAGCATTCGGATCTGGCTAAAAAGCCCATGAGAGTATTTCAGGCATGGAAAGCCAAGACACTGTGGCAAAAAAAAAAAAAAAAAAAAAAAAAAAAAAACAACAACAACAACAAAAAACAAACAAACCTAAATGAAAGATCTCTGTGAGTGAGATCCCAGTGGAAAGAACAGGCCATCAAAGAAGGAGGTACCTTTCTCTGAAGGGAGGAGTGAACCTCCATTTTGACTATGCTCTTGTCTAAATAAGATCGGAGTTGGCAAACTCAAAAGGCTTCCATAGCCTTGGCAGCTCATGACAAGAGCCTCAGGTGGTTACTGACATCATAAACAAGAGTGTCAATTGCTAAGTCAACAACAGGAGTCACTGTGTACCTACTCCCCATGTAGGTTTTCTGTCATAAATGTGTTGTACTATGCGAATTAATGGTAAAACTACTAGTAAAACAGTACTCTCTACTTTGTGTTTCTATGTGGGTGCAAACTGTTGAAATCTTTACTTAGTATAGACTTAATTAATCTTCTGTATATAAAGATAATTGAAAATGAATCTTGATGAAGAATGGGATGGGAGAGGGAGTGGTAGACGGGATGGTTGTGGGTGGGAGCGAGGTTATGGAGATAAAAGCCGTTATAATCAAAAGTTGTACTTTTGAAAAGTATATTTATTAAATAAAGTTAAAAAATAAAAAAAATATGAGTATTGGATTCTGTGTCTATGCTTAAGGCACTAAAACCTTATCCATGTTTCATCATCCTTCTCCTCCTTAAGACTGTTGACATCATCAGAAACTAAAGCAAACACAGAAAAGCCACAAGGAAGAGAGGTCTGAGTTATCAGATCATGAAGGAATATTTATTTTGGATTCTGTGTAAAAGAGATGGAAACCTTAATATTATTAAGATATGATAAAGATGACATTTATTTGGATTCATACAGATTGAATTAGTGGACTAATAAGAATTAAGATAAATGTGGGATTCTACACATACAGAAGGGTGATAATAGATAATGCCAGTGTACTATATATTTGACTATGCAAAAACAACCCAGGAAATATAATTTGGGATTTTTTTTTATTTGACAGGCAGAGTGAGAGAGAGACAGAGAGAAAGGTCTTCCTTCCGTTGGTTCACCCAACGGATGGCTGCCGCGGCCGGTGCACTGCGCTGATCTGAAGCCAAGAGCTTCCTCCTGTTCCCCCATGCAGGTGCAGGGGCCCAAGCACCCGGGGCATCCTCCACTGCCTTCCTGGGCCACAGCAGAGAGCTGGGCTGGAAGAGGAGCAACCGGGACTAGAACCCGGAACCCATATGGGATGCCAGCGCCGCAGGCAGAGGATTAACCAAGTGAGCCGTGGCACAGGCACTGAGATTTGGGTAGTCTTTAGATGTCTTTAAGAACTTTTTGTCAACTGAATGAGTATCATCTTTTGCAACATTTGATTCATCTGTTCATTTCAGTGTAAGTAGTAACGTATCACTATTTTTGAAAATAAGGAATAAGTGAGTCTCAAATTTTAGCAAAAACTCAGATCACCTGAAGAAATTTTAAAACACAGATCTCTGGGATCAACCGCCAACAATTTCAAAATCAGTAGATCTCAGGTGGGTCCTAAGGTTTCTCACATCTACTCCATCGCCATCTGTTAATGATTATTCTGGTCTAAAGACCTTATTTTGAAACCACTGATATGTATTGTTAAATAAATTCCTTTGCATTATGGAAAGTAACTGGTTTTTACAGAGTCAAATGTTATTATTAATTTTTGTCCATATTCTAGAAAACATTTTCAGTACATAGATTAATATTCCCAAAATGCATGTACTAATATCCAGAACTTGTGACTACATTATGACACAGAGCAAGGGGTGGGAGTTGAAATTACACATGAAACTAAGATTGATAATCAGTTGAATTTAAAGAGATTCTCCATCTGAACTTAATAACAAGTTTCTTAAGATGAGATGCAAGAAATAAAGTAGTCAAAACCAAGAGGAATTTAAGATACTAAGTTGGTGCTTTGAAGGTGAAGAAAAGGATCATTAGCCAAAGAATGCAGCTGACCTCTATAAGCTGGGAAAGGGCAAGAAACTCTCCTTCCCCACGACTTCCAGGAGAGGTGAAGCCTTGGCAACTGCATTTACCCCAGTTAGATCTATAGTTTACTTTATTCTCCAAATTGATAAGACAACAAATGTAATGTTTTGAAAGTGTGGTTTGTATAGATACCGTCATTTTTATACTTTTAATAATTTATTTGAAAAACATCCTTAAGTTTTCATTGTATTAATATTATGTCCTCCTACTGATAGTTTTTTTAACTTTCTTTTAATAAATATAAATTTCCAAAGTACAGCTTTTGGATTACAGTGGCGTTTTCCCCTCATAACCTCCCGCCCACCCGCAACCCTCCTATCTCCCGCTCACTCTCCCATCCCATTCACATGAAGATTCATTTTCAATTATCTTTAAATACAGAAGATCAATTTAGTATATATTAAGTAAAGATTTCAACAGTTTGAACCCACAGAAAAAAAACACAAAGTGTAAAGTACTGTTTGAGTACTAATTTTTTCTGTTATTCACATAGTACAACACATTTAGGACAGAGATCCTACATGGGGAGTAAGTGACTCCTGTTATTGACTTAAGAATTGACACCCTTATTTATGGCGTCAGTAATCTCCCTAGGCTCTAGTCATGAGCTGCCAAGACTATGGAAGCCTTTTGAGTTCGCCGACTTATTTAGACAAGGGTATAGTCAAAGTGGAGGTTCACTCCTCCCTTCAGAGAAAGGTACCTCCTTCTTTAATGGCCCGTTCTTTTGTTCTTTCCGCTGGGATCTCACTCACAGAAATCTTTCAATTAGGTCTTTTTTTTTTTTTTTTTGTGCCACAGTGTCTTGGCTTTCCATGCCTGAAATACTCTCATGGGCTTTTTAGCCAGATCCGAATGCTTTAAGTGTTGATTCTGAGGCCAGAGTGCTGTTTAGGACATCTGCCATTCTATGAGTCTGCTGTGTATCCTGCTTCCAATGTTGGATCATTCTCTCCTTTTTAATTCTATCAGTATTATCAGACACTAGTCTTGTTTATGTGATCCCTTTGACTCTTAATCCTATCATTATGATCAATTATGAACTGAAACTGATCACTTTAGGTACAGTCATATTTTCATCAAAATTATTCTTGATAATCTTTGTATCAGATTCTATTTTAGCTATTTGAGATATATCGGTAAAAAAACAGATACCCAACTTTCATGGGGATAAAATTCTAGCAAAGATATTAGAAAATAAAGTTTAATATGTATTTATTTTAATAACTCATAATGTTGTATTTGTGAGTGCATTCATATAAATAGAAACACAGCTATTTTTTAAATATATCTACAAACATTTATGTACCTTTATTTTCCTCTTAGCAATTTATTCAATACTCAATAAATATTTGTAGACCATTTTATTTATTGACCTATATACTTTTTCTTATTTGAATATTATAGATAAATAATCATAAAAAAGATACTGTATTCTGTTCCTTATAGACATCATATACTGGTAAGGGTAGATAAAATAGAAACATTTAAACAGATAAACAGATTTGTTGGTTTATTCCCCATATGGCCAAAATAACTGGATCTATTGTAGGCCAAATGCAAGAGCCAGAAACTTATCTGGGATCTTCTATGTGGAATACAAGACCTCAAGACCTCAAGCATTGAGTCCCTGCTTCCTAGGGGCTTTAGCAGAGAGCTTTATTGGATACTGAGAATCTGGGACTTGAAATGCATTCCAATATAGGATGAAAGTATCCCACGTGGTGGCTTAACCTGCTGTATCACAACACTGGCCCCTTAATTTAATAATTTTGAGATAGAAATTCACATCCAAATGGATCTGTCTTTGAGTCAATTCTGTATATATGAATATTATACTCAGAGTCATGGCAAGGTTTTTTTTGTAAGATTGAAATATATGTTCATGAATATGCTTCTGTCATAATAATAATATGTATCTATTATAAATAAAAGATATATATTTTATTTTATAAATATTTAAATTTCACATACATAAAAGGATTATTTCAGAGTGGTACAATGTTCACTTTATTTGTATTGGCCGCATAGTTTTGGCAAATGTCTAAGAATTGAAACCAATATTGTGAAAGCAGGTCTTAACAGAAAATATCTCTCTTTACATGAACATTTTTGTATTAGTTTCTTATTACTACTGTAACAAATTAAGATAAACTTGATGGCTTTAAACAATAGGTATTTATTTTATTACAATTCTAGAGTTCCAAAGTCTGAAATAGTTTCTCTTAGCTAAAATCAAGGCATCAGTAGGACAGGTTTTTTCTGAAAGCCCTGGGGGAGAATCTGTTTCTTTGTCTTAACAGATTCTAAAAGCTGCCAAATATTCCCTGGCAGCCATAAGCCATTCTCCAATCTCTCTGACTCTTATTCCTGCTTCCCACTTTTAAGAAACCTTGTGACTTTTCTGTATGTGTTCTTGTCACAAAAAAGGAAGAAAAAATAGAATAAGGAAACTTAGAGATAATAGATATTTCTTTTAGCTTGATTATGGTTATAGTTTCACAGGTATATGTATATGCCCAAACTCATCAAATTATATCCTTTAAACACATGCAGTATTTATATATCAATTGTACCTCAATAAAGATGTTAAAAACATTTGTGACTGGGGCCGGCACCGTGGCTCACTTGGTTAATCCTCCACCAGCAGCGCCACATCCCATATGGGCACCAGGTTCTAGTCCTGGTTGCTCCTCTTGCAGTCCAGATCTCTGCGGCCCTGGAAGGCAGTGGAGGATGGCCCAGGTCCTTGGGCCCCTGTTCCCTCATGGGAGACCAGGAGGAAGCACCTGGCTCCTGGGTCGGATTGGTGCAGTGCGCCGGCCAGAGTGGCCAATTAGGGGTGAACCAAAGGAAGGAAGACCTTTCTCTCTGTCTCTCTCTCTCACTAACACTATCTGTCAAATAAATTAAAAAAAAAATTTGTGATTATATTGTACCCAATATCAACCTCCAGATATTAATTTGACTCTGCAAACTCATTTATATAGATAAAATATTTATAGGTTTCATGAATTAGGACATGATAATCTTAGAGATCATTCTACCTACTGTCAATGCCTATTAGGTTTTCTTTTTTATATTACTTTTGATTTCCAACTGTTGTAAATCCTTCCCTTTTCTACCTTTCTATTCAAATCTAGCATCTTCATTTTAATTTTACATTCGCCATTCTCTGACCTGTTCATCTCGAATTCCCTAGTGACTTTCTTCTATAAAATATTATTAAATGTTTTCACTGTGAATCTTGTTTTATTATTACCTTTACAATAGTTAGCTATTCATAACTTTAAAAAATTATTCCACTATTTCTATAACCCTAAATCCCCTGGGTACTTGACTTTCCAATTCCTATTGCTTTGATCTTCCTTGTTTCACAGTATCAACATATTTGGTCTTCTCAAAACTAATTGTTGTATTCTTTTCAGTTTTTCTCACACTCATACTCTGAAAAAAAATTACTTAAAATCAGTATTTAAATCATTGTGGAACATAGATTTCTTACCTACCTGCCATTCTCCCTTCCTTTCTTTTATTGTTATAAACCCTTACTTATCTTAGATTTAGCCATATTTCATGGGTAAATGACTTTTTCCCAAGACACAAGGTGGGTGAACCTCTATTAGCATAATAGAGCAAATGTGATTGTTGTATTTTCCATGGTACCAACTGACTTAATTATGGATATACAACCCAATTATCATGAATTAAAAATGAGGGAGAATTTGCTTGAAAACTTAATGTTTTTTGAGACTTTAAAATAATCATATGGTAGATGGTAGACTTATCTTTTTCTGTGTAAGGAAGGTATAACAATAGCTTCAACAAACTATTTGAGGAACCATTTTCTTGTGGATGGCAAAGTAGATAAAAGAAACTTGACTGAGCCTCTGGTTTAATTGCTCATATTACCCTGTTTCCAAATGGTTTATGTATTACAATTTTCCATCTTTTTAAAAATATATGTAAATGGAACAAATTTCAAGTGTTTCAAATATATTGATGTAAGTTCATAGTGGAACTTCCCACTCTACCCTCCCTTCCTCATTTGCTCCTACCCTCCCTCCTTCTTTTTTTAATGGTGAAATAGTATTCCATCATGTATATGTACCACGATTTCCTTATCCAGTCATCAGCTGATGGACATCTGGATTGATTTCATGTCTTAGCTATTGTGAGTTGAGATACTATAAACATGGGGGTGCACATAACCTTTTCATATGCTGCATTCATTTCCTCTAGGTAAACTTCCAGAGGTGGAATAGCTGGGTCATATGGCAGATCTATTTTTATATTTCTGAAGAATCTCCTTACTGTTTTCCATAATCATTGTATTATTTTACATTCCCATTAACACTGTATTAAGGTACCTTTCCTCTGACATCCTTGCCAACATTTTTCTATTTTTCGATGTTTGGAGGATAGTCATTCTAACTCGGGTGAGGTGAAACCTCATTCTGGTTTTCATTTTTATTTCCCTATTGCCTAGTGATACTGAGCAGCTTTTCATGTGATTGTTGGTCAATTTTATTTTATCCTTTCAAAAATGTCTTTTCATACCCTTAGCATATTTATTAATTGGACTCTTTGTTTAGTTGTTGAGTTTCTTGAACTCCTTATGTATCCTGGATGTTAATCTTATATCAGATAGATAGTTTGCAAATAGTTTCTCCCACTCTGTCAGTTGTCTCTTTACTTTGTTGTTTCTCTTACTATCCAGAATGTTCTTAGTATAATGTTATCCCATTTGTCTACTTTTGCCATTATTGCTGGTGCTTCTGGGAACTTATCCAAGAATTTTTTGCCAGGGCTGGTGCTGTGTAGTGGGTAAAACTGCCGTCTGCAGTGCCGGCATCCCACATAGGCGCCGGTTCAAGATCTGGCTGCTCCACTTCCAATCCAGCTCTCTGCTATGGCCTTGGAAAGCAATGGAGGATGGCCCAAATCCTTGGGCCCCTGCACCTAAATGGGAGACCAAGAGGAAGCTCCTGGCTCCTGGCTTTGGATCAGCGCAGCTCCAGCCATTGCAGCCAACTGTGGAGTGGACGGAAGACCTTTCTCTCTCTGCATAACTCTTTCAAGTAAATAAATACTTTTAAAAACAAAAAAGAAGTATTTGCCTATACTCATGTCTTGCAGTGTTTCTCCCTGTATTTCCTCTAGTAATTTGATGGTTTCAGGCCTTAAGTTTAGATCTCTGATTCATTGTAAGTTTATTTTTGTATACAGGGTAAGATAGGAGTCTTGTTTCATAGTTCTGCATTTTTAGCACATAAAAATTGCCAAAATTAAGTCATGAAGCTCTAGAATACTTAAGTGCATCAATAACAATATGGAGATGAATCAGTAATAAAAACCACCCTCCCTCCCCACAAAAAAATAACCCAGAGCTGGATGGCTTCACTCCTGAATTCTACCCAACTTTTGAAGACTAATTCCAATTCTCAAACTATTCAAAACAATAGAAAGGAAGAGAATCCTCCCAAACACCTTCTATGATGCCAGAATCACCTTAATTCCAAAACAAGAAAAAGCTACAACAAAGAAAAAGAATTATAGACTAATATCCCTGATGAACATAGATGCAATAATCCCCAACAAAATACCAGGTAATTGAATTCAACAACAAAACAGAAATATCATTCACCCAGACCAAATGGGATTTATCATTGGTATACATGGACTGTTCAGCATACACAAATCAATGTGATTTATCTCATTAATAAAGAATAAAAACTATAAAATTATCTCAATAGATGCAGAAGAAGCATTTGATAGAATATAACATCACTTAAAAACTTTAAGCTAATTGAACATAGAAGGAACACACCTCAACAGAATAAAGAAAATATATGACAAACTTACAACCAGCATCATACTGAATGGTGAAAAGCTGGAAGCCTTTACACTTAGATCCAGAACCAGACAAGGATGGCTACTCTCACCATTGCTATTTAATATAGTTCTTGAAGTTTTAGGCAGAGCCAATAGACAAGAAAAAGAAGTCAAAGAGATACAAATTGGGAAGAAGAAATTCTAATTACCCCCTATATATGTGGGATATGATCCTATACTTAGGGGAGTCAAGTGATTCCACCAAGAAATTATTGGAACTCATAAGAAAGTTTGGCAAAATTGCAGGTTATAAAATCAACACACAAAAATCAATAGATTTGTATGTACAAACAATGCCATGACTGAGAAAGAACTTATAAGATCAGTCCCATTAACAATAGCTACAAAAATTTAAATATTTTGGATAAATACTAAACTGTTGAATAGTGTCGTATTGATAACTTCCATATTAACATCTTCAAATACACAATATCTGTAGAGAGATCATGGCTAGATAGGAACTTGTGTGTTGTGTGCATGTGTGTGTTTCTCCAAAAAAAAGAAAGATTTTTCTAAATACATTGGAAAAATATGTATTGTGAATTTATGACTGTGAACCATGTTTCTCAAAATTTTGTGATGGAATAGCTGTCATTTTTTTCAAATTCTTTACAACTTAATGTATTGATAGTTTATGAAATTTCTTGTTTGGATGACACAGAAATGTCATTACAATAAAAAATACAAGTGATTGCTCAATTTCTGTCCATATTTTGTAGCAATAGTTTGCTGGCAACACTTTCAGGGAAATTAATTTAATATCATGTTTACAATAATTATGGCATGCTTGGAATTTAAACTCTTTGTATTTCTTCCATAGTTCGGGGAATTTTGCCTAGTTTTTGTTGCTCAATACACTAATAATTTTCTTTATAGGCAGTTTTTAATGGGAACAAATATACCGGGAAAGTTCAAGTATTCCTATATTTCCTTTCCTCGATAACTAATGTTGATATATAACCAATTATTATTTTATATATACACATGTGATTTCTGCTTAGTTTATTTATTGATACTTTATTAAAAGGTAAGTATACATCATATACTCTAATTTCTAATGTAGGCTTTTATTACAGCTCTTGGAGATAGGTCTAGTATATAGTTTATATATCTAAAGACGCCAGTTATAAGATATTTATGCTGCAAATACTGCTTCAGCAGCAAGCTAAAATCATCCCTCATACTCTATTTGACTTGTTTTGATAGTGGAGGTTAAGTCTTACAGCTGAACTAAAGGCCAGTCAACGTGACGCTCCTGAGACTTCTGTATAACTGGCCTTTAATCTGTGTAGCAGCTCTGAGCTCAGAAAATCACTTAGAGATTGAGAATGATAAAAGAGATATGTATTTGTGTCTGAATGTTCTGTATTTAATTATTCCTTTTTAGATCTGTTCCAAATTTATAAAACTGAGTTAATATAGTGCTTTCTATTCAGATGAGGATGCCTAACCCAAAGTCAAGTTGGCCTACATGCATAACTTTCCCATCCAGTAAGGTAGAAGATGAGTTTAAAGGGTCTGCTACTATTCTTTTTTTTTTTTTTTTTTTTTTTTTTTGGACAGGCAGAGTGGACAGTGAGAGAGAGACAGAGAGAAAGGTCTTCCTTTGCCATTGGTTCACCCTCCAATGGCCGCCGCGGCTGGCGCACAGCGCTGATCCGAAGGCAGGAGCCAGGTGCTTCTCCTGGTCTCCCATGGGGTGCAGGGCCCAAGCACTTGGGCCATCCTCCACTGCACTCCCTGGCCACAGCAGAGAGCTGGCCTGGAAGAGGGGCAACCGGGACAGAATCTGGCGCCCCGACCGGGACTAGAACCCGGTGTGCCGGTGCCGCAAGGCGGAGGATTAGCCTAGTGAGCCGCGGCGCCAGCCAGGTCTGCTACTATTCTCATTCAAACCATATGATCTTCATCTATCATTTCCTGGGCTGAAGACTTGGGGGACCAGGAATCCTGTACCACCTTGTTTCCAGAAGAGGTGGCTGATCTCGCTGCGTGTATGCTCCATGGCCTGACTGGTTTAAATGGTCAATTTTATGTGTCAAATTGACTGCATCACAGAGTGCCCAGATTAAACATTATTTGTTCCTGTATCTGTGAGGATGTTTAAAGATGAAGTTGGCAGTTAAACTAGTCTACTCATGCAAGCACATTGTCCTCTCCAGTAAGAGTGGTGATCATGTAATCTGATGAAGGGCCAATGAGAATATGGGAAGGACAAACTTGGGTCTTTTCCTTTCTGCCTACCTGAGTAAGCTAGAACATCGATCTTATCTTGCCCATGGACTAGAATTTATAACACTGGCTCCCTGGACCATAGATAGGCTTTCAGACTTGGGCTAGAGTTACACCACTGGCTTCCTGGGTCTCCAGCTTGCAGACAACATACCAGGGCTATTCTCAGTCTGCACTTTTAAGTGAACCAATTGCCCATATTCTGTATCTATACCTAAAATTACTCTATTTTTTCTTCTACCTCTGAGTCTATACTATATCTCCTGTAGTTCCCTCCCCTCTCTGGCACCTTGCCAGGAGAACCCTTACAGCAGTGTAGCTGTCATGAGACAACAATTTTATGTATACAAATGTATATACGTGTATTTGTACATATACTTCTAGAAACTTAGTTGAGCTTATAATTATTCACTTTTCAAAAATCATTTGTGAAAATTAGGTGAATAAGATAAGTAAAAATTTTTCTCATATAATCCATTTATAACTCAAGGTGAGGTATATCAAGACAGGATTCATCCTGTGGATAGTTTCATAAAAAGTACACAATAGTGTTCAACATAAAACATAATATGGGGCAAGTATTTGGCTAGCATTTTAGAAACCATTTAGGATACATAAATCCCATTATCAGAATAGCTGAATTCAATTCTTGCGCCAGCTCCTGATTCCAGCTTGCTACCTATGAAGACCCACATTGGAGACAAGGATTGAATTCATAGCTCCTAGCTTCTAACTGGACCAACCTCAATCATTCGGGCATTTGGACAGTGAAGCAACAGATGGGAGCTAGCTGTCTTGCTCATTGTTCTTTCTCTGTGCGTCTCTCAAATAAATAAAAATAAAAACATGACAGTTACCATCTTGTTTATTTAACCTTTTTTTAAAAAAAGATTTATTTTATTTACTTGACAGGCAGAGTTACAGAGAGAGGTAGAGAAAGAGAGAGAGGTCTTCCATCTGCTGGTTTACTCCCCAGATGGCTTCAACTGCTGGAGCTATGCTGATCCGAAGCCGGGAGCAAGGAGCTTCTTTGGGTCTCTCACGTGGATGCAGGGACCCAAGGACTTGGGCCATCTTCTACTGCTATCCCAGGCCATAGCAGAGAGCTGGATTGGAAGAGGAGCAGCCGGGACTAGAACTGGCGCCCATATGGGATGCCGGCGCTTCAGGCCAGGGCATTAACCTGCTGAACCACAGTGCCAGCACCCCATTTAACCATTTTTAACATTTACATTATGCAATGACTCCTTGCCACATAATGTTCAATAGAGATGTCAAACACACATACTAGGATTTATTAATTTGATTGCAGAAAGGTGAGAAATAATCTCTGATACATGCAATAGATATCATAGAAAGCATTTTTAATTAGAAAGGAACTAATATTATTTAACATTTTATTAATACTGTTTTTGTTACTTTTAGGGAAAATTAATCCAATTTCTTTAAATTCTCAAGTCGTACTGAAAAATGGTTGGTTAGGTTCCAAGATGTTGGAGTAGGGAGGGAGCTTACTGCTCTAGTCTAGGAGAAGATAGTTTAAAAGAAGTGGCGATAGTGCAGTCTTAGGGAAGAGCTAGGCAGAAAACAGCAGAGGAAAATCTTATGCAATTAGAGGGATACAGTGGACCTACATGGAGGGCGTGGATGCCCAGAACCCAGGACTCCAAAAGCTGAGAGCTTCTGCACCAGCATGAGAAAGTGAGGTGGGAGCAAACTGCAGCAGTCAAAGCCACTGGGGATAAAGCTGTAAGAAGAGCCTAGACAGAACTTGGTTTGGAGCCCTGTGGGAGATAGTGTACTTGCCAAACTAGAGGAGAAAAAAAAGGAGAGACATGTTTTTCTCTCCCTAATCATTTTATTTGTAACAAGATGAAAGAGCAGGTGCCATTTTGGACATACATAACAGCTGAGAGAGCTTGTGTCCATGACCAGCAATCAGCTGAGTGGAAACTCATGACTATGGTGGGGAGAACTAACAGGGCACTAAGTGCTTGTGACTACGGGAGGCCTATGTGTAGTACTATGCGAATTAATGGTAAAACTAGTACTCAAACAGTACTTTATACTTTGTGTATCTGTGTGGGTGCAAACTGTTGAAATCTAAGTTGATCTTCTGTATATAAAGATAATTGAAAATGAATCTTGATGAAGAATGGGATGGGAGAAGGAGTGGTAAATGTAATGGTTGCGGATGGGTGGGAGGTTATGGGGGAAAACCCGCTATAATCCAAAAGTGGTTATTTTGAAATTTATATTTATTAAATAAAGCTTAAAAAAACACAGACTGGCTGAATTGACGCAAAAACAAAACCCATCTATTTGCTTCCTACAAGAAACACATTTGACCAACAAAGATGCACACAGACTGAAAGAGAAAGGATGGAAGAATATATTCCAAGACAACAGAAACCAAGAAAAAGTTGGTGAAGCCATCCTAATATCAGATAAAATTGATTTTAACACAAAAACTGTTAAAAGAGACAAAGAAGGGCACTCTGTAGTGATTAAGGGATCAATGCAACAGGAAGATGTAACTAGTATAAGCCTATATGCACCTAAATACAGGGCACCTGGCTATTTTAAAAAATTCTTAAGTATCTAAAAAGAGACATAGACTCCAACACAGTAGTAATGGGGGACTTCAATACCCCACTTTCAGCAATGGACATATCAACCAGACAGAAAATCAGAAAGGAAATGGCAGAGTTAATCAAAAATATAGAACAAATGGACCTAACCGATATCTACAGAACTTTTCATCCTACATTTGCAGAATACATGTTCTTCTCAGTAGTGCAGGATATACATTCTTTTTCTAGGACTGGCCACATTCCAGGCCATAAAGCAAGTCTCAGCAAATTAAAAAAAAAAAAAAATCGAAATCATACCATGCATCTTCTCAGACCACAATGGAATGAAGATGGAACTCAACAAGTCAGAAATTACCAGAACACATAAAAACACATAGAGACTAAACAACATGCTCCTGAATGAACAGTGGGTCATAGAAGAAATCAAGAGAAATCAAAAAATTCCGTAAACAAATGAAGATGACAATACAACATATCAAAACCTATGGGATACAGCAAAAGCAACGTTAAGAGTAAAGTTTATAGCAATTGGTGCCTATACCAACAAATTGTAAAGGCACCAAATAAATGAACTATCTTAAGATCTAGAAAAACACGGCTGGCGCCGCGGCTCACTAGGCTAATCCTCCGCCTTGCGGCGCCGGCACACCGGGTTCTAGTCCCGGTTGGAGCGCTGGATTCTGTTCTGGTTGCCCCTCTTCCAGGCCAGCTCTCTGCTGTGGCCAGGGAGTGCAGTGGAGGATGGCCCAAGTCTTTGGGCCCTGCACCCCATGGGAGACCAGGATAAGTACCTGGCTCCTGTCATTGGATCAGCACAGTGTGCCAGCCGCAGCATGCCAGCCGTGGCGGCCATTGGAGGGTGAACCAATGGCAAAGGAAGATCTTTCTCTCTGTCTCTCTCTCTCACTGTCCACTTTGCCTGTCAAAAAAAAATCTAGAAAAACAACAGCAAACCAAACTCAAAACTAGTAGAAAGCAAGAAATAATTAAAATTAGAAAAAAATCAGTAAGACTGAATCCAAAAAACAATACAAATGACCAACAAAATGAAGAGCTGGTTTTTTTGAAAAAATAAACAAAATTGACACACCATTGTTGAGAGTAACCAAAAAAAAAAAAGGAGGGAGAAGACTCAAATCAATAAAAATTAGAGATTAAAAAGGTAACTAAAAACAAACACCATAGAAATAAATAATATCAGGGGATGGCACTGTGGTGCAGTGTGTTAAAGCTCAGCCTACAGTGCTGGCATCTCGTATGGACTCCAGTTCAATTCTTCTGATCCAGCTCTCTGCTGTGGCCTGGGAAATCAGTAGAGGTTGGCAAAGTCCTTGAGACCCTGGACCCGCATGGAAGGCCTGGAGGAGGCTCCTGGCTCCTGGCTTTGGATAGGCTCAGTTCTGGCATTTGCAGCCATTTGGGGAGTAAACCAGTGAAATGGAAGTCTTCTTTCTTTCTCCCTCTGCCTCTCTTCTGTAACTCTGTCTTTCAAATAAATAAAATTGTTCTTTAAAAAAGAAGAAATAAAAAGAATCATTAGAAATTACTAAAAAGAACTGTATGCCAACAACCTTGGAAAACTAGAAGAAATGGATAGATTCCTGGACACATGCAACCTACCTAAATTGAACCAGGAAGAGATAGAAAACCTAAACAGACCTGTAACCAAGAAGGAAATTGAATCAGTTATAAGGACCCTCCCAACAAAGAAAATCCTAGGATCAGATGTCCACTGGTGAATTCTACCAGACATTTAAAGAAGAACTAACTCTAATTCTTCTCAAACTATTCAAAACAATTGAAAGAGAGGGAATCCTCTAAAATTCTTTCTATGAAGCCAGCATCACCTTAATTCCTAAACTTGAAAAAGATGCAACAGAGACAGAGAATTACAGACAATTTCCCTGATGAACATAGTCACAAAAGTCCTGAACAAAATTCTAGCCAATCAAATCCAACAACACATCAGAGATCATCTACCCAGACCAAGTGGGATTTATCCCTGGTATGCAAGGATGGTTCAACATTCACAAATCCATCAATGTGATGCATCACATTAACAAACTGAAGAACAAAAATTATATGATTATCTCAATAAATGCAAAGAAAGCATTTGATAAAATACAATACCCTTTCATGATGAAAACTCTAAGCAAATTGTATAGAAGGAACATTCCTCAATACAAAAAAGGCAATTTATGACAAACCCACAGCCCATGTCCTATTGAATAGGTTAAGGTTTGAAGAATTCCCACTGAGATCCGGTGCCAAACAAGGATGTCCACTCTCACCATTGCTATTCAATTATTCCCAGAAGTTTTAGCCAGAGCCATTAGGCAAGAAGAAGAAATCAAAGGGATACAACTTGGAAAGGAGGAATTCAAATTATCCCTATTTGCAGATGACATGATTCTATATAAGGGGATCTGAAGACTCCATTAAGAGACTATTGGAACTCATAGAAGAGTTTTGTAATGTAGCGGGAAATAATTTCAACACACAAAAATCAACAGCCTTTGTATACACAGACAATGCCATGGCTGAGGCTGAACTTCTGTGATCAATCCCATTCACAATAGCTACAAAAACCATCAAATACCTTGGAATAAATTCAATAAAGGCTGTCAAAGATCTCTATGATGAGAACTACAAAACATTAAAGAAATAAATAGAAGAAGATACAAAAAAATGGAAAAATCTTCCGTGTTCATGGCGTGGAATGCTCAGTATCATCAAAATGTCCATTCTTCTGAAAGCGATTTACAGGTTCAATGTGATACTAATCAAAGTACCAGACATTATTCTCAGATGTAGAAGAAATTATGCTGAAGTTCATATGGAAACACAGGAGACCTCAGATAGCTACAGCAATCTTATATAACAAAAACAAAGCCAGAGACATCACAATTTCAGATTTTGAGACATACTACAAGGTAGTTATAAGCAAAACTGCCTGGAACTGGTACAAAATAGATGGATAGACCAACTGAACAGAAAAAATTGCCAGAAATCAATCCAAACATCTACAACCAACTTATATTTGACCAAGGAGCTAAAGCCAATCCCTGGAACAAGGACAGTTTCTCAACAAATGTTTCTGGGAAAACTGGATTTCCACAGTTGCAAAAGTATGAAGTATGAAGCAAGACCCCTACCTTACACCTATACAAAAATCCACTCAAACTGGATTAAAAATATAAATCTATGGCATGAAGCCATCAAATTATCAGAAAACATTGGGGAAACCCTGCAAGACACTGGCGTAGGCAAAGACTTCTTGGAAATGACCCCAGAAGCACAGGCAGTGAAGGCCAAAATTAACTAATGTGATTACATCAGATTGAGAAGTTTCTATTTAGGAAAAGAAACACTCAGGAAAGTGAAGAGGCAATTGACAAAATGGGAAAAAATATTTTCAAACTATGCAACTGATAAAGGATTAATGACAAGAATATACAAAGAGATCAGAAACTCCACAACAACAAAACAAACAACCCAGTTAAGAGATGGGCCAAGGACTGAAACAGACATTTTTTCAAAGGAGGAACTCCAAATGGCCAGACACATGAAAAAATGTTCAAAAAATGTTATCAGAGAAATGCAAATCAAAACCACATTGAGGTTTCATGTTACCCCAGTTAGAATGCTTTAATACTGAACTCAACAAACAATAAATGCTGGCAAGGATGTGGGGAAAAAGGTACACTAATCCACTTTGGTGGGAATGCAGACTGATAAAGCCACTATGGAGGACAGAATGGAGGACAAAAATATGAATATAGACCTACCATATGACCCAGCTATCCTACTCTTTGGAATTTTACCCAAGGGAAAATGAAATTGGCAAATAAAAGAGTCATCTGCACCTCCATATTTATTGCAGCTTAATTCACAATAGCTAAGACATGGAATCAACCTAAATGCCCCTCAATAGAAGGCTAGATAAAGAGATGATGGGGTATGTACACTATGGACTACTACACAGCAGTAAAAAAAATGAAATCTGGTCATTTGTAATAAAATGGATGAATCTGGAAAACATCATACGTAGTGAAATAAGGCAGTCTCAAAAGGACAAATACCATATGTTCTCTATGATCTGCAAGAGCAAATAGAGCACCTAAAACAAAATCTGCAGAAGTGAAATTGACACTTCAAGAAGGATGACTTGAGCTGCTCTTGTTTTGACTCTCATGGTACAGTTTTGTTCTTTTTGTTTTGTTTTTTTTTTTCATTTTTTTTCTTCTTACTATTTGATGAACTCTATACCTAACATAGAGTTACTCATATGTGTACAAAGTCAATTGAGATGGAACTCAGTGAGAAATAAGAGTGGGAATACGAGAGGAAGGAGGAAGTCTGTAACTGTAAAGCTGTATAGTTCTGCATACATTCCTATGGACTTACTTCTAAGGGTACAGTTTAAAAACCTGTCATTGGACTCCAAATCCCATTAAGCTGTGTGGTAAAAATGTTATCTAAAGGAAGTATATTAAGTGTTAAAGTGAATATATAGATATGATTGTTAAAGATACCACATAAATAGGTCAAATGTTGGGTAATTATTATAGATAGAATTAAAAATGAGGGAATGCTCCAACATGGAAGAAGTCCTCACAGCAGATTCATAGAATGACAAATGCTTTAAGTAACACTCTAACCTCAGAATCAGCCCTTAAGGCTTTCTGGTCTGCCTGAAAAGCTGGTGAGAGCATTTCACGCATGGAAAGCCAATATACTGTGGCAAAAAAATGTTCTCCATGAAGGATTTCTGTGAGATCCCATTGGAACAAAGTGGCCATCAAATAAGGATATACTTTTGTCTAAAGGGAGGAGAGAACTTCCACTTTATTTATGGCCTTGTCTAAATACTGATGGAGTTTGTGGATTAAAAAGGCTTCCATAGCCTAGGCAGCTCATGTCAAGATCCTCGGTGGTCACTGACATCATACATAAGAATGTTAATTGTTATATTAACAACAGGAGTCACTGTGCACTAACTTCCCATGCAGGACCTCTGTATTCAATGAGTTGTTTTATGAGAGTTGACTGTTATACTTGTTTTCAAATAGTTTGTGTGTGTGTGTGTGTGCAAATTGTTGAAATCTTTATTTAGGGCAGAATTGATCTTCTTTGTACAAAGTTAACTGTAAATGATTCCTAATGGAGATTGGGACTAGAAGGGGAGAGGAAAGAGGATGAGGGTTGGAGGTGTGGGTGGGAGGGCAGGTATGGAGGGAAGAACAACTATATTTCCAAACTTATACATATGAAATTTGTATTCCTTAAGAATACAAATATATTAATAAAAATGGTTGGTCATGGACATGACTGCTGCTCTTTTGCTCCTATTTTTTAAAATTTTATTCTGGTAAGCATTATGTACAAGATTTCATAAATGGTGAAGTGATTGTCAGAGTTCCTGTCTCCCTTTATGATTATATCAAAACTTAAGAATTATTATTTTTAAAAATTGTTTTTGCTAATTTTCCAGGCCTGTGATTTTTTTTTTTAAAGCTTTACTTATTTATTTGAAAAGTAGAGTTACAGAGAGACAGAAGCAGAGAGAGAGAGAGAGAGATCTTCCATCTGCTGGTTCACCTTCCAAATAGCTGTAATAGCCAGAGCTGGGTCAGTACAGCGCCAGAGCCAGGAGCTTCTTCTTGGTTTCCCATGTGAGTGCAGGGGCCCAAGGACTTGGGCCATCTTCTACTGCCTTAGCAGAGAGCTAAATTGGAAGTGGAGCAGCTGGGACTCAAACTGGTACCCACATGGAATGCTAGCACCACAGGCTGTGACTGTACAGGCTAAGCCACTGTGCTGGCCTCCAGACCTGTCAAATCTTTCACATTTCAAGAAATAATACTGACCACTGCCATGTATTTAACCCACGTATACTAATTTGCACAGCATTTCTTTTTATGGTATACTTTATCACCAATCTTAAAGTATTTTTTATTCCACTTATCTTTCTTTCCAATAAATCTATGGATTTCTTATATCAAAGGCTTGGATTTTATATTTGCCTTATAGTCCATGCCTACCAGATAGTCAGATACCTAACAAATGTTCAAAGTGTAGTTTTTGAATACACAGAAGTAAGATTCTCTTTGCTAACAGGAAATATTAACATTTGAAAAGTACACCATCCCTGAGTTGTAGCCATATGAAAGAGAGCACTAGTGATTTTCAAACTCATGTATATTCATAAAGTTGTATCCATCTGAAATCAATTATCATGTTCTGGTTTACTCTCTAGGTAACTGCAACAGCCAGGTCTCCATTCAGATCTCCATTGCTGGTGGCAGGGTTCCAAGTTTTGGGCCATCCTCTGCTGTCTCCCCAGGCACATTAGCAGGAAGTTGGATTTGAAATTGATTAGCCAGACTGGTACCTGCATTCTGAAATGTGGTACTGCTGTTCCAAGTGGCAGTTTAACCTGCTCTGCCACAATACCAATCCACTGAGTTTTTATTTTAATTCTGTTGTAAAATATTATGAATTTTTGTGAAAATTTTTATTGTGTGACAGTGAGTAATTTCACTGAAATCTTTATGCCCATTTTGAATATATTAGTTGCTTAAGTTATAAAAATCTGTCATCAGTAAGTTATCAGTTACCATACTTATAGAAAGTGAAATAATACAAAATGGTTATTTTATGAGTTCAATGAATAAAAAATGTTTGCCCCGATTTGAATTTCAAGTGATAAATATGTTTTGTTTGTGTCATTAAAGCTGAGAGTTTCCTGTTGGTCCAAGGACTGTAATTACTTGTGCATTTTCTCATCAAAATGGCTGGACTGTTATGATGAGAGTAGTGGTTGATGTTTTCTCGGTCTATTCTATACAACTGGCCATTCATTTATATAAGGTAAGTAGCTTAGGGCCATTTACTCCTGAAGTGGCAAGCAGCAAATTCCAGGACTGTTGTGAAGATGGAGCTAGCACAGTTAAGCATTCCTGCTTGATTCTTTTTTATATCCACTTAATTGGTGATGTTATTATTTTTCTGATTTTCCTGATTTTTAAAAAAGATTTCCTTATTTGAAAGTCAGAGTTACAGAGAGGGAGACACACACACACACACACACACACACACACACAGAGAGAGAGAGAGAGAGAGAGAGAGAGATCTTCCATCTGCTGTTTCACTCGCCAGGTGGCTGCAATGGTCAGCGCTGGTTCAGGAAGAAGACAGGAGCCAGGAGCTTCATCTGTGTCTCCCATGTGGGTGTAGGGGACCAATACTCAGGCCATCTTCCTCTGCTTGCCCAGGCTATTAGCAGGGCGCTGGATGAGAAGTGGAGCAGCCAGGATAGAAACTGGCACCTATATGCAATGCCAGCATACAAGCACAGGCTTTACCTGCTACGCTACAATGCTGATCCCAAGATTTTCCTTAATTTTTTGTCCTAACTAGAGAAACAAAAATGTCTGTTGTTACTGCACCCACTTTTTTATGCATGATAGTTAATTATCCTGTATGCATTAGACAATGTATCAGCCAGCGTTTGGAAGAGTCCTGACTTTTAGTTTGAAATATCCCATCACTCTAAAAACGTTCTCTTGGGATCATCTTTTAGGACATCAATTGTTCCCTATAACACAGGGGCTCCATTTCAGGAAGATCAGAGCTGGATTCAGACAGCACAAAGAACAAATGTGGGGCAGATAGCAGAGTCATATCTCTTTATTCTTGCGGTAGCAGGTGGGTACCACAGGCAGTCTGCACTTTATCATGGTGGCAGGCAAGCACACACAGAGGAGCCACACTCTTACTTCCCCAGTATCTTATATATGCTTATAGACAATAGTGGCATATATATATAATATATATAATATATACATATTATATATTATATATATATTTATATAGCAGAAAAGTGTCAGCATCTGGGGTTGCTATCTTGACGACAGCGAGGGATCCTGAATTCCTTTTCCCAACACTCCACTATTTCAGGAGTATGTGAGGTGTGTGGAGCATTGCATCCAAATTCCACAACAATACAAGGTACAACAAACTCTGAGTGGAAATCTGATACCAAATATAATGAGGAAGGCTGTCCACCGTCCATTAAAAAGGGATGCCCGCCAGTCTCAGGAGGGATCCCTGGTCAGCTATTTAATGAGCCATGTTTCTTGTTTTAAAGCATCAAGGGCTTAGTTTACATTGTGACAGGCAATTAAAAACACTCAGTTTTTAATATGTCATGCATACCACCTTAACCACCTTGGATCTTTTTTTTTTTTCTTTTCAAGGCAGTCCAGTTGCAGAGATGACTGGTAAATTGGTGCATACCCAACAATACAGTTTGTTACTGTTCCTAAAATGTGTGCTCAGTTCACCAAGATGTTCATAGCAACCAAGCTAAAGATAATAAAACAAAGAATTAAGTGGAACCAGCAATGGTAAATACCAGCTCTTGGGTAGGATACAGGCAATGTGTTTATATTGAGATAAGATTACAGCTGGCAGAAAGGTCATCCCAACTTCTTATTCCAAACTGGGGTTGGGGTTTGGGAGCATAGCTTTTACCAGGTACTATTCTAAATATATGGATCTTGGGGAGGCTAGCATTGGCCATAAAGCTAAGATAAATGTGCCCTTAAGCAAGGTAGCAGTGCCTTCTTGTTTGGGTAAAGTACTTGACCACAGAGGACCAAATGCCCATTATCCATGGTATCACCCCCAGATCACCTTCTATTCCTGCTCCTCATTGCTAAAGCAAGGCAAAAAAAAAAGGACTGCTGGTTTCCCAAATTCCCCATGTTTGCTGCCAGGTGGCATGTTCCCTGGTTCAAGGGCTATGGGAGCAGATAACAACATACTGTGGTCTTGGAAAAACTGGTTTTTATGAGACGTCAGTAATTTGCATTTCCGTTTAATGCGGGCTTCTGAATAATACAGCAAAGCCTCCAAGGGGGCTAGTGCTCCTGCCTGGGGCCATTCATTCAATAACCAACTATAACACAGACCACAATCAAATTTGTACTCTGGAATCCATGAAATGGGTCCTCTAGTGACTTTCAATAACTTGTGAACTCTGATACATTACACATAATCTTTACAAGGTGTGCAGGATACCTGCACTCATATCCCACAGGCCTTGTCACATAGCTTAGTCCAATAAAGGTCAGTGCATGACCAGCCAATTTCCTGCATGCCATGTCACTATCCAGACAGTTAATCCCCAGAAGATGGTGCAGCTTGTATTGAAAGATGTTTATTTTTATGCAAAAGTTTTTTGAAAGTCATTTATAGATTTTTTCATAATAGGCATTTTCATGTACTTTATGGAGTCCCATCATATGCATGGATTTAAAAGCATCCCTTTTTTCAATAAGAATCCTTTAAAAATGTCATTGTTCTCATATTTTACCATGGGAGATGATTGCTTTCTCTTATTTTATCAATTCATTGAAAATCTTTTCTATTAGGATCTACAGGTTCATAGTCTTTGCATTTTGGGGTACATTAGGAATGGTGAAACCCCATCTTATTTGCATTCTCAACCTAGCAAATAAATGCAAATGGCTATGATAATTTAATAATAATATGAAATTATTTTAAAAGTGAAATATTTTAATGCACATACTTCATTCTATCTAGACATGCTAAAATAATTGAGAGTAAACACACATTGTCTCTAAACTGTTAATTTTATCCTCTTATGAATTGTATAAAATGAAAGAATATTATCAGTTTCTTTAATATATCAAAATTTTAAACATATTTTACTATATTCTCTATTATTTTATATGACATTAACTTATTGCATATTGTTAGTAACTTCTCTCCTTCATGTGTCCACCATTCAAAATAAAAATTTTTTTATGCATTATGAGATGTAGAGCAGTGGCATAGCGAATGGCGCTAATGCTGAACAGTAAGAAAAGTTTTATTTATATATGTACATTCCTATATATAATAAGGATTTATAAATGTTTCCGTCATTGAATATACTTTTTTCATAATAATATATCCTTTTCCTTATTTTACGATCTTTGTCATGAGCTCCACATTGTGCCATATTAATGTACCTACCCCTCTTTAAAAAATACTATGTGTGTGTCTTCGTATAATATTTAAGTTAAAGTGAATATGGCACAATATTAAAATTGTAAATAAATATGTACTGTGTTCAACATCACATTGAACATCAAACTGATTTCTTTACACTGTTATAGCCTTTATGTCCTGGGTAATTTCAGCCGATGGAATAGCTTACAAAAGTAGATACAAAATAGATTAGATCTCCTCATTACTCTTTTTTGTTCATGGACTGTTAGTTATATTTTTAAATATGAGATGGAGTAAGTTGGAAATTTCATTTATGCATCATTCTAAGATTCTTAATTATCTTTCATGAATCAATTGTACAAAAATTTGGAAATGCATTCATAATAGACACGCTATCTATTGAGTAAGACATCACATAAACGAATGCTTTTTTAATATTATGATTGGGTGTACATTGTTGCCTTTTCATGTAAAACTGACGTTGAAAGAGGGAGTTATACATCTGTTTTATTCCTTACAATAAAGATGATTTCTGGGAATTGTTATTGAGTATCTCTACAATAAGATGTCCATCATTTTTATTGATGATATGGGAGATGTCATTTATGAAGTTTAGGTACATCATTTTCTTTGGAAAATATAATCCTATTTAAATTGTGCACAACAGGAAAATACACTTTCATCAGAGACTTATATAGACTTAGTAATAGATTATAAAATGATCTTAAAACTATTTTTTGAAAAAGATTTGGCTGCCTCTATCCAAAATGCAAATTTAGAACTTCTCAATGCAGAGTAACTCCATTAGCCTTAATTAAACATCAAAGCCAGATTGTGGTATAGTTAACAACTCACTAGGACACTAAATAGAGCATCTCACTTGTTTGTGTGTCTTATATTTTTTCTTTTAATAATCCTCCAGTGACAAATCAGTAATATAAAGAATCATGGTACTGTATCATTGTGGAGCCCTGTATTTAAAGTTAAAATATGACATTAAACATACAAAATTACCATTTAAGAGCAAATTTCCATGTTTCGTTAGGTTGCTACATGTCAAAGTATGCAATTATTTTAATTTATATAAAATACAAAGCTTGTGTTTAATATTCATATATAATGAATATAAGCATTATTTCCATAGCATTCCATAATTTGATTTTTACTCAACAGACAATGAGAAGTTACATTAATATACATTAGCATATGCTATGTGAATTTGTTTATGCCACAAATATTGTCATTAAAATAGGAAATGCTCATTAAAATTTGTTTATATTTCCATAGATTTATCTAATGGTGGCAAGCTTGTGTTTGTGAGAAAAAGATATTGTTTGGCATAATGTTCTTTACAAATTTTGATACCTATGTGATACAAACTATTAAGGCCAAAATCTGAATAAGGTTAGTAGATTATAACAACATCAATGGAATGCTTGTAATACTGTGTTATACTTTTTGTAAATGTAACCAGCCATGGTGAACTAGGCAAAATGTACAAGGAATCTATCTAATTTCTTACAATTCCCAGCAATTATTCAATTACCTCAATATCTTTTAAATGTTGAGGAATTTCATTCCAATAACATTCAAAAAACTATCACACAGAATGAACATTTCAGTTTCTGTAATTCTTCTAACTTTGGAGGATTTAATTAAATAACATGATTGGAACTTCACAGAAATCAGCCATGTTTTCATAAATATAAGATCCTGAACAAACTTTTCCCTTTGACACTACTATGCTCTGCAGCACTCCAGTTGACACCCAGAATACCTCCAGAATACTTACATAAATCTTCCAGGAAGAAACTAAGAAATAGTTTACTGGCACATTTCAATAGCAAGTTCCAGTGTTGTCATCCAATTGGTCAATATTAGCTTTCCATTTTCCCCTAAAATAAGTTTAATCTATAATATTTATTTACATCATGGTAGAAATGTGTATGTAATTTTATTATAAGAGCATGAAAAAACCTTTTATCACAACCACCAAAATTAACAGCTTTCCCACCATGTGAAGTTTAAACCCAAAACATTAAATGTCCATTAATGTGCCAGATCCCCCACACAACAATTATTAATGCTAATATCTTCCAACATGTCCCAAGATGTTTTAATTTTTATTTAAACTTTTTTTGTTGGTTGATTATTGGATTATCTAGTCCTGAATTAGAAAATATCATCTGATAGTAATGTAAGAGTTTTAGACATCTGGAAAATTGCAGCTTATTAATTATTGGACACTATTTATTTTAAGGTTAAAACTAGATTTTGTTTTTGACTTTGATTGAAAACATGGCACTCTAAACTCATAATTTTATTTTCACCTTTTAAATTGTTCTTCCTTTAAACTCATCAAGTCAGGTTTTCTATAGCAGTGCATCTTTGCTTTTTAAAACAATGAACAAGATATTTCCAGTGCATAAAGATTTCTGAAAATATGAGTATTTCTTTCAGTCTGTTGAAAGTATTACTTTTTGTAATAGTCTAATGTTCTTCAAATTAAGTTCTGTTGGACAATTTAAACGTTGGTCTAAGGAATACTTTAAATGTAGAAAATCGAACCAGGTGTCGTTTCTGATTCAGTTCATTTCTTTATTTTTTTATTTTTTTATATTTTTTTTTTGACAGGCAGAGTTAGACAGTGAGAGAGAGAGACAGAGAAAGGTCTTCCTTCCATTGGTTCACCCCTCAGTGGCCGATACGGCCGGCGCTGCACCGATCTGAAGCCAGGAGCCAGGTGCTTCCTCCTGGTCTCCCATGTGGGTGCAGGGCCCAAGGACCTGGGCCATCCTCCACTGCCTTCCCGGGCCACAGCAGAGAGCTGGACTGGAAGAAGAGCAACCGGGACAGAACCCGGCGCCCCAACCGGGGCTAGAACTCAGGGTGCCAGCGCCACATGCGGAGGATTAGCAAAGTGAACCGCTGCGCCGGCCTCAGTTCATTTATTTCAAAGATGTATTTATTTATTTTAAAGACAGAGATACAGGCATATATACATGTATGCTGGAAAATATATGCAACCTTTCCTATTGCTATTATATTTAGTTGTTAAAACATTTAAAAAGTGTATCCCTAAATTTAATAACTTGCTAAATTATCAAACATTATATCCCTAAATTTATCAATTTTTATTGAGATAGAGAACTTCCATCCATTGATTCACTCCTCAGATGGCTGCAATGGTTGAGGCTGGGCCAGTCTGAAGCCATGAGCCCAGAATTCCACCTAGGTAATACCACATGGGAGGCAGGGGCCCTCACACTTGGGCTCTCTGAGGCTGCTTTCTCAAGTATCAGCAGGGAGAGGGATTGAAAGTGGAGCTGCTGGGGCTCAAATCAATGCTTATAGGGATACTGGCATTGTCTTAATCTGCTGCAGCACAGCACTGTTCCCTAGCTCATTGTTTTAATGGGCATTTAAATTAAATTATATAAAACAAAAGTGTGTAACAAATAAATTATTGCATAATGTAGTCAATGAATTGTTGGCTGTTCTCTATAAAGCAAGCCCTATGTTCATCTATTTAAAAGTTTGTGCTTTAGGTTATATTTGCAATGCAAATGCGATTTCCCCATTCGGTAAATTATTAAATTTAGGGATACACTGTTTAAAAGTTTTGTACAGCTATCAAAGCAACAGGAAAAGTTGCGAACACTTTTCAAATACTTATGATTATATTGTCTATTTATTCTTACCTAATTTTTACTTGAGAAAACATTATTGTATAATATCATTTAGTAAACAAAAACAATCTAGTTCATAACTTAGTATTACAATAAAAGTGACACAGTTAATGTTCTGTATTTTTAAAAGATTTTGACACTGTTATAAAAATATAGAAAAAGTGCCCATTTTAAATTAAACCATAATCAAGATTCACAAAGGAGCTCATAATAATTCTTAGCAAGGCGCAATTGACACTTTTGGGAACAGGTGTTTTCTTTGATTATACACATTAGTCAGGTCAACATTAGTCCAAGCTTTTTTTAGTAGTTTTGAGAAATCACAATGTCTGCACACAAAAACTAATTCCAAGCTTCTGATCTGTAGAGATTGATTCTGTTTATCCAAGTAGACTATTTCCCTGCACCATCAGTCTCACTTCTTCTTATCTAGTCTGCATCCATCTGGGAAATTCCTTGGCATTGCCAGGCTATAGCTGATGGATATTTTTCTTTTATTTTCCCCTTTTGTTACTATAACAGATTTTATACATTCTGTATGTACTCTAAGAATAGGACAACTACACTTCCCTCACTTTCCTTGCTCCTCCCTAATTCCTCTCTCTTCCTTCATTCTCTTCATCAATTTTTGCAAAGCCATAATTTTAATATACTGTATATTCACAGGCTTAATTCACCACTTATCATAGTATTCAGCAAGTAAAAAAATGGGAAGACCACATTTTCACAGGAGTATAAACAAAGACTAAAACTGACAATCATAACCCAAAGTGAACATTCCATTACTATACATTTTTGGTATTCTATATGGACTGCCACATTTCAGAGAAAGCATGATATTTGTCTTTTTGAGCTTGGTTTCTTTCACAAAGGATTAATATACAGGATTTATAAAGAGCTTAAGAAACTCAGTAACAACAAAACAAAAAATCCAGTTAAGAAATGGGTAAACGACATGAACAGGCATTTTTCAGAGGATGAAATTCAAATGGCCAACAAACACATGAAAAAATGCACAGGATAATGAACCATCAGGCAACTGCAAATCAAAACCACAATGAGGTTTCACTTCACCACAGTTAGAATGGCTATCACCCTCCCCCCCAAATAAGTAAATTCTGGTGAAGTTGTGGGGGAAAATGTATCCTAATTCATTGTTTGTTGGAATGTAAACAAGTACAATCATTATAGAGATTCCTCAGTGATCTGAAAATAGATCTACCATATGACCCAGTCATGTCTCTACTGGGAATTTACCCGAAAGAAATGAAATCAGCATATGAAAGAGGTATTTGTATCCCTGTGTTTATTGCAGCTTAATTCACAATAGCTAAGATATAGAATCAATTCAGATGTCCATCAACTGATGATTAGCTAAAGACTATGTGGTATATACACACTATGGAATACTGCTCACCCATAAAAATAATGAAGTCCTTTCTTGGACATTTTTTCTAACCTCTGTGTCCTGTATTATTGACTGAAATTTTAAAATTCAAATAAGTTTGATTGCTAATTTTTTTAATCTAGTAATATATAAAAAATAGCCAAGGTATTTATTGTATAGAATGAATGTTATTGTTAAAAATGGTTAAAAATATGTATTATTTTTTATGATTGCACTAGATTCTTCAGTGTCACAGAATCCAGCCTAATTTTAAATTGTGGATTTTAATGTAATAGAAATTGAGTTTCTTATTTTTTTTCAATAGGGGATTTAACTCTGCTGTGTATTTAGAACTGAACTGATTTACTTTTGCTTCCTTCTACATTCTGCAGTAATTTGAAATGAGTTATAATCGGATCCATTTGTCTGGAATAGATGCCATCATGCAGAGGAGTAGGGAACTAATATTTGTTGATAAGCCTACTGTGTGTTAAACATTTTGCTACACCTTTTTATTAATAATGTTATTTGCAGGACTGGCACTGGGTTAAGCCTTCATCTGCAGTGTCGGCAGCCTATGTGGGCCTGGGTTCAAGTCCTGATTGTTACACTTCTGATCCAGCTGGAAAAGCAGCAGAGGATGGCCACAGTGCTTAAGACCTGCATTCACATGGGAGACCTAGAGGAAGGTCCTGGCTCCTGCCTTCATCCTGACCCAGTCCCCCACTGTTGCTGCCATTTGAGAAGTGAACAAGCAGATGGAAGATCTCTCTTTTCTCTCTCTCTCTCTCTCTCTCTCTCTCTCTGTGTGTGTGTGTGTGTGTGTGTGTGTAACTCTGTTTATCATATAAAAAATAAATCTTTTAAAATGATGTTATTTGCAAAGCCAGATATTACTATTAGTCTTTATATATAAAATGCAGAAATTTAACAATGTTGAGTAACTAAATTCATGTCAAAAGTTCAATCATTTAAGAAATTAAGTTC
Source organism: Oryctolagus cuniculus (assembly GCF_051225735.1). Taxonomy (NCBI): domain Eukaryota; kingdom Metazoa; phylum Chordata; class Mammalia; order Lagomorpha; family Leporidae; genus Oryctolagus; species Oryctolagus cuniculus. Next base: position 61,593,742 of record NC_142868.1, on the reverse strand, counting down.
AGGCATTTAGCATACGTGTTGAGACATCTCTGTTCCATATCAGAGTATCGGGGTTAGATACACAACTCTGAAACCTATTTTCAGTTTATTACTAATAGAGACCCTGGAAGACAGCAGGTGATAGTTCAAGTGATTGGGTTCTGGCCACTCATGTGGGAGATCGGGATTGTGTACCTCCCACCCAGTAATGACCCCAGGTCAACCCCAGCCATTGCAGACATTTGAGGACTGAAGCAATGAATTGGAGCTCTGTCTGTCTGACTCTGTATCTCAAACCCTCAAAACTTTTTTAAAGGGAAAGAAATGAGGTTTTGATTTCATCTTTGCATGAGTCTAATGATTTGTGTTTCCATCCATTCTCTTGAATAACCAATTATCTCAATACAATAAGCATATACTAACTTGCCTGAGGACAAAAGGATCCTGAATTGTTCACGGTGAGTTTGATTCTATCAAGACTAACTTTCATTCGAAAGTACTGCTTTAATGCTTTGCATGTGTTCAGACTTTTGATATCTTTATTGAATTTTTTCAAAAACTAATTATATTAAAAATAATTTTAAAGGGGGGAAGGCAGTAGGTGGAAAAATAAACTTTGCATGTGTTCAGTGATTGAATTTAAAATTGTGCTATCATAAATACTAAGTAAATAACTATAAAATATAATGCATGTGTTACGGTAAGTAGTTACATATTAACTCCATTTAATTATTGCAACAACCTTGTATTGTAGATATTACTATAATCACTATTTCATTGATAAAAAATTGGGGCACAAAAATAATTCAGTAGCTCATGCAAGGTTGAACCACTGTTACTTGCAGAATTGGGTTTCAAACCCAAGCAGTCTGGATTTTGGGCTTATGATTTTTCCAAATAGTGGCATTAGTTACTACTTATTACTTGAGAACTTACCATGTGCCAAATACAATTTCAAGCCTTCTTCTCATTTCATGAAATTATTTCTGCTACTCCATATATATATATATATTATTAATTCCATATATATATTATTAATTCCAGTTTCATGGTGAAAACAACAAACTTCACATAAAGGAAATAATGTGATACAGATAACATAAATGGCCAATAACAGATCTTGGATGCAAAGCTGCAAACATTTGGCTCTTTTCTTAAGAGAGTTGATACCAAGAAGTTTCCAAGATGGCCTAAAGCACTTTTAACACTCTAATTTTCTACTCAGGTTCCTTTCCAACAGTTCCTTCTATGGTATTCTCAGTTTCTTCTCTGCTGCTGGATCATTCTTCATTCTTTTTTTTTTTTTTTAATGGATGATATCTTTAGCCTCAATGGTTCCACTGCTCATAAAAGTATGAACACTGCCAGAGTTCATTTTCTCCATCTTAAATATACGGGATTTCCAACTGTGTTAAGCATTTCTCCACTTTTATTTCCTACAGCCAACTCAAAGTCTAACATTTGAACTCACAGTCAGGCCTTCCCCTCTGAAATCTACTGTATTTTCTCTTCCTTGGACTATGGTCCTGTTCTTCATTAAATGGATGCAACAGAATTATTGACTTTGCATTTCACATTCCCCTTAATCCCTTGGTACATTCAAACACTGTATCTTATTTAACTTACCTTTCATTGACTGCACTGCATTTAACATAAAGCCCAGACACTCATTGTGACTAATAAGGACAATTGAAATTCAAGCTATATATAATCTTCCAGCTTCATGTTCATCATTGCCTGTGGCTGGTGAGGCCCTTGCTTTTGATATAAAACTTAAGGCATCACAAAACATTTAGAAATCAAGACACTTAGTAGTTCTATGCAATAGTTTAAAACTATTAAAAAAGAAATTGGAAAGATAGAACTTGAAAAGGAGGAAATAAAACTATCCCTATTTGCAGATGAGATGATTCTATATGTAGGGGATTCAAAAAACTACCATAGGACACTATTGGAACTCATAGAAGAGTTTCATAAAATAGCAGGATATAAAGTCAACACACAAAAAACAGCAGCCTTTGTATACACAGTCAATGCCATGGCTGAGACTGAACTTCTAAGATCAATCCTATTCACAATAGCTACAAAAAAGATCAAATACCTTGTAATAAATTTAAACAAGGATGTCACAGATCTCTACAATGAGTACTACAAAACCTTAAAGAAAGAAATAAAAGGTACAAAAAATGGATAAATCTTCCATGTTCATGGGTTGGAAGAATCAATATCATGAAAATGTCCATTCTTCCAAAAGCAATTTACAGAATCAAAGCAATAGTAATCAAAATACCAAAGACATTCTTCTGGAAAAAATAATGCTGGAATTCATATAGAGGCACAGGAGACCTCAAATAGCTAAAGCAATCTTACACAACAGAAACAAAGCTGGAGGTATCACAATACCAGATTTCAAGACATACTACAGGGCAGTTGTAATCAAAACAGCATGGTACTGGTACAGAAACAGATGGATAGACCAATGGAACAGAATAGAAACACCAGAAATCAATCCAAACATCTACAGCCAACTTATATTTGATCAAGAAGCTAAAACCAATCCCTGGGGCAAAGACAATCTATTCAACAATTGGTGCTGGGAAAACTGGATTTCCACATGCAGAAGCATGAAACAAGACCCCTACCTTACACCTTACACAAAAAATCCTCTCAACATGGATTAAAGATCTAAATCTACAACCGACACTATCAAATTATTAGAGTTCATTGGAGAAACTCTGTAAGACATTGGTATAGGCAAAGGCTTCTTGGAAAAGACCCCAGAGTCACAGGCAATCAAAGCCAAAATTAACAAATGGGATTATATCAGATTGAAATGTTTCTGTACTGCAAAAGAAACAGTTAGTAAAGTGAAGAGGCAACTGACAGAATGGGAGAAATTATTTTCAAACTAAGCAACTGATAAAGGATAAATAACAAGATTCTACAAATAAATCAACAAACTCCACAACAACAAACAAACAACCCACTTAAGAGATGGGCCAAGGACTGAAACAGACATTTTTCAAAAGAGGAAATTCAAATGACCAACAGAAACATGAAAAAAAAAATCTTCAGGATCACTAGCAATCAGGGAAATGCAAATCAAAACCACAGTGAAGTTTCTCCTCACCTCAGTTAGAATGGCTTACATACAGAACTCACCAAACAACAAATGCTGGCGAGGATGTGGGGAAAAGGGCACTCTAATTCACTGTTGGTGGGAATGCAAACTGGTAAAGCCACTATGGAAGACAATTTGGAGATACTTCAGATATCTGAATATAGTCTCACCATATGACCCAGCCATCCCATTCCTCGGAATTTATCCAAAGGAAATGAAATCTGCAAATAAAAGAAGTATCTGCACCTCCATGTTTATTGCAGTTCAATTCACAATAGCTAAGACATGGAACCAACCTTAATGCCTGTCAACAGAAGACTGGATAAATAATGGGATATGTACTCTATGGAATACTACACAGTGATAAAAAAAAATCAGGTCATTTGCAACAAAATGGATGAATCTGGAAAACATCATAGTTAGTGAAATAAGCCAGTCCCAACGGGACAAATATCATATGTTCGCCCTGATCTGTGACAACTAACAGAGCACCTAAAAGGAAACCTGTAGAAATGAAATTGACACTATGAGAAGCAATGATTTGATCAGCCCTTATCCTGACTGTCAAGGAACAGTTTATTTTTTTTTTTTAGTATTTTCTTTTTCTACTTAATACCATTGGTTGAACTATTTACTTAACACAGAATTATTCATAGGTGTTTAAATCCAATTGAATATAGATCCCAGTAAAAATTAAGAGTGGGAATAAGAGAGAGAGGAGGTGTGCAGTTCCACACATGTTCCCAACAACTTACCTCTAAGGGTAAAGCTAAAAACTTGCCATGGGACTTCAAATCCCATTAAGCTGGGTGATACTAATGCCATCTTATATGTTAAAGTGATATTTTTAAGTGGGTAACTGATCATATAGATAGGAATAACTGTCAAAGGGATTACATAAATAAAACCAAGTGTCTGTTAATAACAATAGATAGAATTAAAAAAGAGAGAATGATCCAGCATGGGAAGCTGGTCACAGAGCAGACTCATCGAATGATAAATGCCCTAAACAGCACTCTGACCTCAGAATCAGCCCTTCAGGCATTCAGATCTGGATGAAAGGCCCATGAGAACTTTTCAGGCTAGAAAAACCAAGACACTGCTAAAAATGATGTACATAAAGGATCTTTGTGAGTGAGATCCCAGTGGAAAGAAGGGGCCATCAAAGAAGAAAGTACTTTTCTCTGAAGGGTGGAAAGAACTTCCATCTTGCTTATGGCCCTGTCTAAATACTGACAGAGTTTATTGGATCAAAAGGCTTCCATAGCCTTGGCAGCTCATGACAAGAGCCTCAGGTGATCACTTACATCATAAATAAGAGTGTAAGAGTGTCAGTTGTTAAATCAACAACAGGAGGCACTGTGTACTTACTCCCCATGTAGGACCTCTGTCTTTAATGAGCTGTACTGTGAGAATTAATGATAAAACTTGTCTTCAAAAAATACTTTATACTTTGTGTGTTGGTGTGGGTGCAAACTGTTGAAGTCTTTACTTAGTACAGAGTTGATTTTCTGTATATAAAGATAATTAAAAATATTTCTTGATGAAGAATGGAACAGGAGAGGGAGTAGGAGGTGTGATGGTAGTGGGTGTGGGAGGGTGGGTATGGGGGGAAGAACCACTATATTCCTAACGCTGTATTTCTTAAATAAAGGCTTTCTTCAAAACCAAAGAAAATTAAAATGCAAAAAATTTCCTTGATGAACAAATACAATTTTACAATAAAGGTAAGAACCAAAGTGGTGAGGATTAAGGTGAGGTGGGTATATTTTTTAAGAAAAAAAATATTACTATGAAAAGAAGCATAGCTTGAGTGTAGCTGTTTGACCTAGCAGTTAATATGCCTGTGTTCAATAACTGGATCAGAATGCCTGGGTTCAATAGCTAGCTCTGATTCCTGAGTCCAGCTTCCTGCTAATGTAGATCCTGCAGCAAAGTGATGATGGACCGAATAGTTGGATCCCATCCACACAAATGGAGACCTGGATTAAATTTCCCACTTTCAAGATCAGGTTACGAAGGGCATCCCTAGTATATGAGAACTCTTTGTCTTTCTGTCTCTGCTTCACAAATAAATAAATAGTTTTTAAAGAACAAGAACAAAAACATTTTCAATTCATACCTTGCAATGGATTTAAAGCATATGATTTCATCAAGAATTGAAGAGTATCTGTATTCAATGTCTATAGTATCTCAGCTGGTTAATGCAAGAACTAGGAACTGAACCCAATAAATTTGGCTCCAGAGTCCAAGGCTTTTATGGCACATGGAGCTGTTCGGCTTAGTTTAACAATAAAGATCAGGTTAGAGTGTCATTTGTCACAGTTCTATATCCTTATTTCCTTCTCTAGTGTTCCTTCAAATAGTGTTTAAGCTACTGCACTTTGCTTGCATCACTTCTCCACTGATCAAATAAGTTGTTAATTTAAATGCAACCTTCCTGCTTAATTGTTCCCCTGTAAATGTAATTATACTATTTATATTTCAATTTGATGTTATTTATTCATACTATGTGGTACACATTATTCAATAAATACATGAAATGAACAAGAACAATTCTTGATCCTAAATTCATTCACAAAGCAGATTGTCATTTAAATTTTTTGTATTGAGAAGGTTGTATGACATATTTTCTCAAAGGACACATACTGTACTATGAACTGTGGATACATCTGACTAGTACAGTTATGAGTAATTTTGTTGCTTTCACATTTTTCCCGTCATTATGATTTTTTTAAAAGATTTATTTATTTATTTGAAAGTCAGAGGTGCACAAAGAGAGAAGGAGAGGCAGAGAAAGAGAGAGAGGTCTTCCATCCACTAGTTCACTCCCTGATTGTCCACAATGGCCAGAGCAGTGTCTTTCCAAAGCCAGGAGCCAGGAGCTTCCTCTGGGTCTCTCACACAGGTTCAGGGGCTCAAGGACTTGGTGTTAGGAAACTGGCGCAGTTTTAGCCAGGTGGCCTCATGGCCCAGCTACCTGAGCCAGGCTCCACCCCCATCCTAATGGGATTCACTGCTCCTGCTTCCCTGCCCGCCCTCAGGCAAAGTTTTAAAAGGGCCTGTTACTGAACAGGTGCTCTCTTGGCTCTTGGCTCTTGGTTCTTCTCTCTTGGCTCTGCTCTGCTCTCTCCTCTGCTCTATCTTCTCTCCTTGCTAGCTCCTCTCCTCTCTGTTTCTCTCTTATATTCTCTTTCTCTCTTTTTCCTTCGCTGCCCCTTCACTCCTGTCTGTAGGGTGTTCCCCAATAAACCCTTTCCCTTACTCTGGTGTCCGGTGTGTTTTGCGATGGCTAACATTAATATATAACACTTGGGCCATTTTCCACTGCTTTCCCAGCCCACAGCAGAGAGCTGGATTGGACATGGAACAGCCAGAACTTGAACTCGCGCCCATATGGTATGTGGGCACTGCAGGTGGCGGCTTTACCTGCTATGCCACAGTGTCAATCCCTCGTTATGACTTTTTAACATGAGGCCACATCCACAATAATACAAAAATGATGCAATTCACTCATTAATTTTTTTCATGACTCAAACTAAAATGTTTCTAATGAAGAATCTTAAAGAACTCATGTAAAAAATAAATTGTCCAAAATATGTTTTCTGTTGAAAATATTTTGTAACTAATGTTACATATTTTATTCATCCAGAGACCATTATTTTATTACAGATTAAAGATTTTCAAAGGAAAAATTAATGTAACCAAAAACTACTTTGATGCAACATATTGAATTATATTATGTTTCATAATTATTATTATCTGCTGAAATTACTTTCACTGATTAAAGACATATTATTTGCTTTTTAAATATTTGGCTTAGTTTCTTCCCCAATGAACATATTTTGTCATATCCTATTTTTATTTTATCCTTCTCAAACTATAGTCTACACAATAATAAATCCTTTTCATACTCTTATTTCAAAAGACTAATAGATATAAAACTATAATAACTTTCTCCCTGTCACAGACAAGAGATTAAGCAGGTAGATAAAAACACGGTGGAATAAGAACTATACCTTGAAGAATGACTCTATTGTTAAACCATGTATTACTTGGCTTAGAATCTGCACTTGAACTTAATTCTTTTAAATCAGTGATGGACATTGTAAAGATAAGGAAAACCCAGAATAATATAGTTTTTATTGCTTCATCAAGTTTAGTAGTTTATGACCTTACATTTCTTAATCATTTTCCAGGAAATGCTTTTCGTATATTTCAATGGTGCTTCAATTTTCAATTTCCTACTTTCAAATGACACAAACATTTTCAGGTGATGGGAACATCATCACTGAAGGATGAAAACCATCACCTTAAGATAGTTTCAAAATGCAACTGTATCCTCCACTTCCAACAGCCATGGCTCTGAGCTGAAGAATCAGGCAGAACGTTAAATCCCATGTAATTTCTCTGAATCAGCACAAATTCTTTAGCACAGGTGTTTCTGTAATTATGATGCATTGAGAAAATTCTCTGTGTTCAATGGCCCTCAGAATCACACTTCCACCTCATCAGTCACATGTCAACCTAACTCCACCCTGTGCCCTAAATCTCTGGTGTCATTAAGAAGCTGAAAACTTCAGAGGGCAGATTTGCAGCTGTGATGTATAATACAGAACATTTCATGAAAAATGTATGAGTATGAGATTTTTTTCTAATATTTCCTCTGTAGTGATCTGCCAGAACCATAACCATCTAGACATGTTTATTATACAGATTTTTTAAAGAGGCTTTCATTGCTCTTTGTGATGTGATGTTCCCTTGTTATTTCATAAACACTCCATTGATATTCTTTTCACAACAAAGTGCTCTAACCTCAGCAACACAGCTGCTTCTTCCCGATGAAATCTGTATTTTCGATCATAGAGAAGGCTTCACCTTTGTGTAACTGTAGTGTTTAGTATACTTTCTGATTTGCTACCCCAAACCAAGTAGCTTATATTTATTTAAGAGGAAGTTGAGGGGCTGGCGCTGTGGCAAAGTAGGCTAAGCTTATGCCTGATGCACCAGCATCCCACAGGGCCCTGGTTCGTGTCCCACCTGCTCCTCTTCTGATCACGCTTTCTGCTATGGGCTGGGAAAGCAGTAGAAGATGGCCCAAGTGTCTGGGCTCCTGCACCTGCATGGGAGGCCCAGAAGAAGCTCTTAGCTACTGGCTTTGGATAGGCCCAGCTTCAGCCTTTGTGGCCATTTGGAGAAGTGAATCAGTGGATGGAAGACCTTTCTCTCTGTCTCTCCCTCTCTCTGTAACTCTACCTTTCAAATTAAATATTTTTTTAAAATTTAAAAAATAAGAGGACTTCGATATTTTTTAACAAATATTGGGTTCATGGATATTCAGACAGTTCTCAAAAACCATGTTAGTAAAGAATATGACAGCATGTTGAGATACTGGTCTCCCTAATGAAATATTGAAAGCATATGAAATCTTTGGCATTATGGATACATTTTTCCTGAGTTCCAACAGCACTTACAACCTTTTTATGCCTTGACAATGGACTTATAATATTTTGTTGTATAACTGATTCTTTTATGTATGTTTACAAACTTGTCCCTCACTTTCAAATCTGAACATGGCAATAAACAAGTTATTTATGCCTCTTATGCTCTGTGGATACTGTGGTAGATACTTAAAAGTTTGCTTTCCTTCTCTCTTTCTTCTTTCCCCTTACTTCTATCCTTTTGTTTTTCATTCTTTCAGCTTCCATTAATTTATTCATCAACTGCCTCTTAAATTCCCCAATGAACCAGGTACTTTTCACAGATTAAATAACATCGTAATCCAATATATTGAAAGAATATTTTCACTCTGTGTTACCTCTATATTTACTATTGACATTTGAGATTACCAGGCAGATTCAAACAAATGAATAAACTTGAAAAGAGAAAATATATGCATACAATCCAAAGAAGTAGACTATAGTAATAACAGCTCACAGCAGATATTTGTCAAAAATATATCCATGCTGTAGGAAAGTACAATTTTCAGGTAGCTCAGAACAGGCAGTTCATTTTATGCAGTGTTTTTTTTTTTTTGCTTTGTTTCTTTCTATCTGGAATTTTTATTTTCTTAGAATGAAAGCATATTATCTTAGAGTAACTTTGATTGTGAAAATCACCTATAAACAAAATTTACAGAAAAATACATACATCTTCTTTCAGCCAACTTCAAACCTGTTTTTATTCAGTCCCTATAGCATACAGAAACATGATCTTTGTACACAGTTTTAGGAAATGTCTCACCAGAGCATACAAGTAATCCTTAAGTAGTCAATGGAGACATTTTGCTGTTGTCACGTTCAAGGAAAATTAATGTGTAGTGCTCCTATTTAAAAATGTTGATTTTTTTTTTAGATAAAAGTTTTGGTAGAATTAGAGTTACAAAAGTGACTACTTCACACACAAGGGTACTTCAAAAGCATATGGAATTGAAATTAAAAGATGGTTTTGTTTCGGTGCAAAAAGATTTTTGAAATCTACTGCATGTTTTTACTGTGATACACACCCTGGTAGACAGGTGATGTCTCAGAACTTGTGTCTTTGCTACCCATGTAGGAGACCCAGATTGAATTCCTGAAGCCTGCTTTAGCTTGACTTAGCCTCACCTGTTGCAGGCATTTGAGAATTAACCAGCAGGTGGGAACTCTATCTCTGAATTTACTGTTTTCAAATAAAATAAAAACAAATATGAATTTTTAAAATAAATAAAATGTTTCATATGAAGTCCTTAGAAAATGAAACACACTCACTTGATATAAGCTGTTGTTGCCATTATTGACACCACAATGTTTATTATAACGTTTAGAGTTTTACTCAGTTTTTAGCAGAATCATGTTGAGTTTGTTCTCACTTTTTTAAGGGACAACACCATTTCAGAAAATGTGAAAGGGATACTTTGGCATTTATACCCAAGGTTTTGTAAGGATACAGTTCTGTTTTTAAACAAGTAATAACTATTTGATTTATATGGGTATTTATGTAAATTATTGAATTAGATATTCAATATGTAATGTTTGGCTGACTACATTGGATTTACTTGAATTTCACTAATTAATCCTCTCAACTTGAAAATTAAATTAATGTAAAATGAATGTTTAAAATAATTATGACATTTGTAATGAAAATATGGGTTGCTTTTTGATTTTCAGCTAAACTCTTGGAACCTCAAAATATTGTTTATTTTAATGATATTTTTCTTGGAGAATAGATTAGGAGTGATGGCTTAGTTCATCTGCAAAGATTTGTATATTTGTCATTCGTTGTCTTTTAACTACAAGAAATTATATGTATGTCGATATACAAATTCACTTTATTTCCCATTTTATTTTCTCTTAACATATGTCAAATATCAAGTTCTTACAATTAAAATTGTTTTCTGTGAATTATATTTTTATTTATGTAAGTAATTTGATATTTGAACTCCAATTTTGAAAAGAAAATAAGCTTCCTATCTACAATAATACTTTATAAAGACTTTATAATACAAATGTTCTCTTACTAATTTAACAGTTTTCTTATTTTGTATTTTCATAAATCCTGCTTATTTAATGAGAGATGAATCTGAATTGTAATGTCAATTGAAAGGGCACTATAAAAAGAACCCTTCAAGAAATAATAGTTTACTCCTGCAGAAATTTCTTATATGAGATAATCATTTTAAAAAGAAATATAGCAAGTGAATAATTTTATTCATTCTTGAAAAATTGAACTTACTTTTCTTGTTACAAGAAATTTGACTTACAGAGAGGAGTTAGTCATTTACTACCTAAACATAAGCAAATCCTATGGCTTTTATCATTTGTCTGTTCTGGTTGGAAAGTCGAATTTAGCATGCTTAAAGGAACATGTTCAATATATTTCTATAAGAAAATTGCTGTTTCCCATCCTACCAAAATGATACAAGTTTTGTAATAAAACATTAATCATTAATTTTAAAAATTCACTTTTTATTTGTATACTTTTATATAGTATTATTTTCTTAAACTTACAAAAAATTTTACTATTAAATTTCTGATGAACGTATCCAAGTATCAGAAATTTTTAAAAGAATACTTGTTATAATATAATATTACAAAGTTCTAGAAGATTTGAAGACATGGAATTGACTCATTAAATATATTAGAATCTCACAATATATTGACATGACAAAAATCCACCTTATGGAGGTGAATGAAATGATGTTCTGTGTTATATGTATTTTTGCTCTCTCTAAAGGGCAAATGGAAATTTCCTTAAATAATATAAAATCAAATTAGTGTTGAGTGGCATTTTAAAAAATCAATATTTGGTTAGCGAAGTTACTATTATAGTAATTATGTCCTGCAGCTCAGACCTGAGGCTGAGCATTTCCAGGTTCTCTGCAGTCGTAATAACTGTGAGTAGTAATAACTCTAATGATCTACTTAGCGCAGATTTCAGGTGGAGCAAAATTAAGAACTCAATACATGTTATGTTCTTTACTTTTAACTGTTTTGTTTTAAAATGTTCTTTTTATTCATTCACTGTGCTTTAAGATAATGATTAGCACTATAATTAAGATAACACATAATTTGAGACCCATCTATGAAATTGTGTCTTTAGGCAATATGTTTAGTGACATACAAGCTTTTCACCAGAAATGTCACAATGACGAATGAAAGATTCGTATTTATAAGCTAACCTAACCTTTGATTGGCATGTAATCTTACATTTCAACATATCCTTCTGTGATCATTGTTTCTAGTTCTGCACACTCAGCAGATAATAAGTCACTTGCAGGAGTGTGGTTTGTCATATGGTTTTCAAATCTTTAGAACAATGGCTGGCAATCTGTTACTATGCCAATGAAGATTAGAAATTGAAATGAATGAATGTCTTCTAAAACATTAGCAATGAATTATGTATCTTAAAAATGGAAAAAGTTCTAAAACATCAGCAATACATAATCAAAATAATTATATAAAAACACAAGCTATTTTAAATAAAAACATTTTAAGTAATGGGCTATTGATTTTCAAAGAATGCTAAACTAAAGTATTATACTTAGAAGAAATAAAAGAACTTACTTTTGTAATTATTGGACAGGTTGCTTAAGAATGGAAACAGTCATTTGTTATGTACTATCTTTCCATGTAAGATATAAACATGTGTTTGACATGTGAACATTAATTAGTCCAAAAGACTACATAAAACAGTTAGAAATTCCGAATACACATTTTTTTCACTGAACAATAGATTATATTTAGATTCCTAGGGCAGTTCACAAAAACCTATTGTTGCAATGCAGCTGAAATATTCTATTACATGCTGCGGTTTAGTAGGTCAGGGTTTGAAGTGGAGAAATACTTGATTCTACACTGGTATCAATCAAGCCAACAAGGGAGGTATCTCCTTAGTAGCCAATTACCATGAACAAAACAGACATTTTCTTTTTCATTAGCCTAAGTAGGTGTAATCACAGAGCCTGCAGTGAGTACAGGCAGTTCTCTCTTTCTATGGACATTACAGGGCTAAAAAAAAATGAGTGTGCAAACAGAAACCATGGAGAAGTGATCCTAATTACCAATGGGAAATTTATTCTTGACTTGTAAACATTTTTTGCAGCTAGCTGTCTTACTCTGGGTTGTGAATGTATTAGAAAATTGGGAAAAAATCATGAAACTAGATTATAGACTAAGCTGATTTAAGACATTAGAAGCAGACAGAACTGAAGTTTTTATTTTTGTTAAAAATCATTATCCGTGCCAGGGGATTCCAGTACAATCCCATCAAGGTGGCATGTACCAATGCCATCTCACTAGTCCAAGTGATCAATTTCAGTTCACAATTGATCACACTGATAGGTCTAAGAGTTAAAGGGATCACACAAACAAGACTAGTGTCTGCTAATACTAACTGAGAGAATAAAAAAGGGAGAGAACAATCCAACATGGGAAGTGGGATACACAGCGGACTCATAGAATGGCAGATGTCCTAGACAGCACTCTGGCCTCAGAATCAGCCCTTAAGGCATTCGGATATGGCTGAAGAGCCCATGAGAGTATTTTAGGCATGGAAAGCCAAGACACCCTGGAAAAAAAAGAAAGAAAAAAAAGAAGACCTAAATGAGAGATCTCTGTGAGTGAGATCACAGTGGAAAGAACAGGGCCATCAAAGAAGGCTCTGAAGGGAGGAGAGAACTTCCACTTTGACTATGACCCTGTCAGAATAAGATTGAAATCGGTGAACTCAAAAGGCTTCCATAGCCTTGGCAACTCATGACTAGAGCCTGGGGAGATTGCTGATGCCATAAACAAGAGTGTCAAATTGTTAAGTCAACAACAGGAGTCACTGTGTACTTACTCCTCATGTGGGATCTGTCCTTAATGTGTTGTCCAATGTGAAGTAATGCTATAGCTAGTACTGAAACAGTATTATACACTCTGTGTTTCTGTGTGGGTGCAAACTTATGAAATCTTTACTTAATATATACTAAATCAATCTGTATATAAAGATAATTGAAAAATAATTTTGATGTGAATGGAATGGGAGAGGGAGCAGGAGATGGGAGGGGTGCAAGTGGGAGGGAAATTATGGGGAGGAAAGCCATTGTAATCCATAAACTGTACTTTGTAAATTTATATTTACTAAATAATAAAAAAGTCCCCCCTCAAAAAATCATAATCAATCAATTTTGATAGTGCTTTTACATCATAAAATTGACAATACAGAGCATGGATCATTTCTATGTCTGATGAATTGTCATACATTTTCTACATATGGATTAACTTCAAATATTTCATATTTTGCAGCACTTTCAAGGTCATGAAATATTTCATAGTGTTCCTTTCATGTGAAGTCTTTGCCAGTGTCACTTCTTCTGGGACACCTTCATCCTTCTTGTTAAAATCACTTTATTCATGTATGTTGATCTTTCATTGCTAAGTTCCTCTGGCTACATATTCAGTGTGTCTTGAATGCCAATAATGCCAACATTCCAGAGTCAGCTCTTTTTTCTGTAACTCTATTTCACTTCCACTATTACTTTGCTGCCTTTTCATTTTTTGTTAACCAATTCTCTCCTTTAATTACCTATTTTGCAAAGCGTCGTGCGGGAGACAAGAAAGCAACACAATCACATACATTAGTGTTTGTGGATCAGGTGAGTAACACATACAAGGTGGCCAATCACACACAAGCTTTGAAAGATGTGCTGTGATTGTTCATTCATTGTGATACATGTTCATTGCTTGTGTCCTGATCTGAAGACGGAAGAACTAGCAGTAAATTGTCATTGACATTTTGATAGCTAACATATCATGGTAACTGAAACTTCAAACATGTTATTAGGGATACCAGTATTATTTTGCTACATTATACCAATAGAAATCCATGTATACTCAAACACTCTATAGCAATAACCACCTATAACCATCATGATATGTGAAAGCTGATGATTTTGTATGTCAATTTTATATTCTGTTAAATTATTGTTTTTTAGTTACAGATTAAATATCTTGCAGGTACCCAAGGGATTTTTCCACATAACAATTATATTATCTGAAGGTGAAGATAGTGCTGTTTTTTGACATTTGAATATGCAAATTTAATTTTAAAATTTATTTCATTTTATTGATCTATTTGAGAGTCAGAGAGAAAGATTGATTTAAAGAGTTGGATGTGAATACAACTACAATGATCATGTGGAATAACCAGAGTTCATTGTTCGTGGCCTTAGTCCCAGTCAGGCATCAGTGAAGGCAATTGGAGAATGAGCCAGAACATAAGATCTCCCCCTTCTCTCTCTCTCTCTCTCTCTCCCTCTCTCTCCCTCTCTCTCCCTCTCTCTCCCTCTCTCTCCCTCTCTCTCCCTATCTCTGTATCTCTCTCTTTCTCTATAAATCTCTTTCTAACTTCTCAAAACAAACTTCTGTTGTTTTCCCAGGTGGGTTAACAGGGAGCTGGAACATACGGAATGCCAGCATCACAGGTAGCGGCTTTACACACTGAGGCACAACACAGCACAAATCTTGAGGTTTTTTTTTTTTAAATAGCTTCCATGCTATTCTCCATAAAATCTATACTAATTGGTATTTCCAACAACAATGCATAAGAGTTCCTTTTTTTTTTTTTGCTTTTTAAAGTTTTATTTATTTGAAAGACAGTAAAAAGAGGGAGAGAGAGAGAGAGAGAGAGAAAGAGACAGACAGAGAGAGAAAGAGAGAGAGAGAAGTGAAAGGAAAAGAATCTTCCATCCATTGGTTCACACCCCAATTGGGTAAACCAGGCAGGAATGGCCAGCCAAGCCAGGAGTCTGGAACTCCATTTGGGTCTCCCACATGGGTGCAGGGGCTCAAGTACTTAAGCCATCTTCCACTGCTTTCCCAGACACACTAGCTGGGAGCTAACTCCAAGATTTCCTTCCTCTGCACATCCTCACGAGCATTTGTTATTTTTTGGTCTTTTTGATAGCTTCATTCGTACTGTAATCAGTAATGTTTTTTATTTGCATTGTCCTAATAGCTGACAATATTGAACTTTTTTGCTGCTGCTGTCCATTTTCATTTCTTTTTGGAAATGTGCATTTAAATTGTCTATTTCTTAACCTGATTTGTTGTTTTTAGTTGTTACTGTGTTTTTTGAGTTACTTAACATTTTCTGTGTCTTTACCTATTGTCAGAAAAATAGTTCGTAAATATTTTCCCCCATTCGGTCAGTTGTCTCCCATGTTGGAAGATGTCTTCACGGTTCTAGAGTCTCTATGTTTGATGTAATTCCAATTATCTATTTTTTCTTTTGTCCTCACTTTTGGAGATTTTATTCAAAAGGTCATTTCCCAGTCCAATGTCTCATGATTTTTCCTCCTGTGATTACTTCCAATAGTTTCATGGTTACCATTCTTATACTTAGGTCTTTTGTTCATTTTGAGTTGATTTTTGTATATGGTCCAATATAGGAGGAGGTAATCTTGCTTAAATCTTTTGCATATAGATATCCAGTTTTCCCTGCACCAATTATTGAAGAGACTTTCTCTTCTCCAGAGTATCTTTTTAGCTCCTTTATGAAAGATAAGTGACAGTATAAGTATGGATTTATTTTGGAGTTTCTATTATGTTCCATTGATTGATTATATCTATTTTATGCCAGTATCATGCTTTCTGGTTATAATACCTTTTTAGTACGTCTCGAAATACGGTATTTTGATTCCTCTAGCTTCTTACTTTTCTTCAAGATTTCTTTGCAATTCTAGATCTTTATTTTTGTTGTTGTTGTGTTTAGTTATGTGAGGAAATATTTTGATGGGAACTATGTCGATTCTATGATCATTTTGGGTTATATGGACATTTTAGAAATTATAGCAACATTGAAGAAGGTGGAATAGTGAGGGCGCATATTGATAGTCTGGGAAAAGATAGTTTAATAAAAGTGGAGTTACTGTAGTCTCAGGAAAAGGCTCAAGAAAAAATTGCAGAGGAAACTTCTGGATCTAGTGGATGTGACACAAAGGAGCTGTGGGGAGAGCAAGGATACCCATGGCACAGCAGCAGAGTTGCAGAGTCTGTGCGCCAGCGATGGAAGGGGAGGTGAGACAAAAATCTTAGTAACCCGAGTCATTGACGGGGAAAGGCAGAAAGAACCTAGGGGGAACAAGGCTTGAAGCCCCGCTGGGGAAAGTTCACCAGGCTGACTGGAGGAGAGAAAAAAAAAAAAAAACGAATAAATAAGGGGAACTGGCACGGACACTAGCCTCTCTCTCTACTCACTTTACAAAGCCAAGCAAGACAAAGAGCAGGCACCATTTTGGACATATGGAAAGTGGTGCCCACCATCAGACAAGCAGAAAAACCTGACTCTGGTGGGAGAAATAACTGGAGGTTAGGACCTAAAGTGAGAAGCTAACGAACTGAGACTGTGAAAATCTAAGGGTGGGCGAGAGAACTCACTGAGTACACAAACTCGGTAACCTTGGCAACCCAGTGAGAGACTGCGGAGAAATTTGAGACCACACTGAGGCCTGTAAAGACCCTTTGTGTGGTCCTTGGGGTAGAGCAGACTAATACTCATAGGGGCCAGATTTCATACATCAATTACCCTCAATTCCAGTCAGCTGTGCAGAATTACTTCCCTTCTGAGTCAAAAAAAAAAAAAAAAAAAAAAAGAGAGAGAGAGAGAGAGAGAGGGAGCAAGAGAGAGAACAACCTGGGTGTGTCACCTTTGGCACACCCTTAACCCTGAAGAACCAAACAGAGCTCTCTGGCCACACCCATCACAGCCTCTAAGGATCCAGCAAAAGCAGACAGTCCACTTAATCTAGAGCCACTTAATCTAGAGTCATAGTATAATGAGAAAAAGCACCACAGTGAAGAAACCAAAGAATATCTCCACAATGCCAAACAAAAATGCAGAAACCGAGGTAATAAAAACAAGGAAGTCACCATGACGCCCTCAAATGAAAAAGACACCACAATTCGAGATTATGAAGATGATGACATAGAAGAAATACAAGAAGCAGATCTCAAAAAATTGATAAGAACATTAAGAAGTTCTCAAAACAAATTCTTAAACTACAGAAATCCTTAGTGGACAGGATAGAAAATATCTTTCATGAAAATGAAATATTAAGGAGGAATCAAAGTGAAATGAAACAACTAGTAGAACATGAAACTGTGATAGTGACGAGAAATCATAATGAAGTGAAGAATTCAATAGATCAAATGAAAAACACAATAGAGAGCCTTACAAACAGAATGGGTGAAGCAGAAGAGAGAATATCGGACTTAGAAGACAGAGAACAGGAAAGGATACAGTCAGACCAAAGAAAAGAAGAGGAAATTAGAAATCTAAAACATATTGTCGGGAATCTTCACGATACTATTAAAAAACCCAACATTCGGGTTCTAGGAGTTCCTGAAGGCATGGAGAGGAGAAAGGATTAGAAGGCCTAATTTTTAGTGAGATATTAGCAGAAAATTTCCCAGGTTTGGAGAAGGACAGAGACATCCTAGTACAGGAAGCTCATAGGACCCCTAATAAACATGATCAAAAGAGATCCTCACCACGACACGTTGTAATTAAACTCACCACAGTGAAACATAAAGAAAAGATCCTAAAATGTACAAGAGAGAAACGTCAGATTACTCTCAGAGGATCTCCAATTAGTCTCACAGCTGACTTCTCATCAGAAACCCTACAAGCTAGGAAGGAATGGCGAGATATAGCCCAGGTACTAAGAGAGAAAAACTGCCAGCCCAGAATATTATATCCTGCAAAGCTCTCATTTGTGAATGAAGGTGAAATAAAGACCTTTCATAGCAAACAGAAATTGAAAGAATTTGTTGCCACTCGTTGAGCCCTGAAAAAAATGCTTAAAGATGTGCTACACACAGAAATACAGCCATCAATATGAAAGAAGATAAAGGAAGAAAACATACCAGTAAAAGATCATAGGAAGCTCAAAGCATATACTAGAAAATATCTTTGGGAAAATGGCAGGGCAAAGTCACTACTTATCAATAGTCACATTGAACGTTAATGGACTCATCTCTCCAGTTAAAAGGCACAGACTGGCTGAATGGATTAAGGAACAAAACCCATCTTTTTGCTGCCTACAAGAAACACATCCTTCCAACAAAGATGCATGCAGACTGAAAGAGAAAGGTTGGAAAAAGTTATACCATGCCAACAGAAATGAAAAAAAAGCAGGTGTAGCCATATTAATATCAGACAAAATAAACTTTAACACAAAAACTGTTAAGAGAGACAAAGAGGGACACTATGTAATGATTAAGGGTTCAATTCAACAGGAAGATGTAACTATTATAAATGTATATGCACCTAATTACAGGGCACCAGTTTATTTAAAAGGTGGTTAAGGGACTTAAAAGGAGACTTAGATTCCAATACAATAGTACTGGGGGACTTCAATACTCCACTCTCAGAAATAGACAGATCAACAGGACAGAAGATCAACAAGGAAACAGTAGATTTAATCGACACTATTGCCCAAATGGATCTAATAGATATCTACAGAACTTTTCATCCTACATTTTAAAGAATTTACATTCTTCTCAGCAGTGCATGGAAGCTTCTCTAGGATTGACCACATACAAGGCCATAAAGCAAGTCTCAGCAAATTTAAAAGAATTAGAATCATACCATGAAGCTCCTCAGACCACAGTGGAATGAAGGTGGAAATTAGCAACTCAGAAATCCCTAGAGAGTATGCACACACATGGAGACTGAACAACATGCAACTGAATGAACACTGGGTCATAGAAGAAATCAAAAGAGAAATCAAAAACTTTCTGGAAGTAAGTGAGGATAATAACACAACATATCAAAACTTATGGGATGCGGCAAAAGCAGACTTGAGAGGAAAGTTTATAGCATTAGGTGCCTACATCAAGAAATTGGAAAGGCACCAAATAAATGAGCTTTCAACACATCTCAAGCAACTAGAAAAACTGAAGCAAACCAGACCCAAATCTAGTAGGAGAAGATAAATAATTAAAATCAGAGAAGAAATCAACAGGATTGAATAAAAAAAATTACAAAAAATCAGCCAAACGAGGAGCTGGTTTTTTGAAAAATGAATAAAATTGACACACCATTGGCTCAACTAACTAGAAAAAGAAGAGAAAAGACTGAAATCAATAAAATTAGAGATGAAAAAGTAAGTGTAACAAGAGACATCACAGAAATAAAAAGAATCATCAGAAATTACTACAAAGATTTGTATGCCAGCATACAGGGAAATCTATCAGAAATGGATACATTCCTGGACACATGAAATCTACCTAAATTGAATCATTAAGACATAGAAAACCTAAATAGACCCATAAATGAGAAAGAAATTGAAACAGTAATAAAGGCCCTCACAACAAAGAAAAGCCCAGGACAGATGGATTCACTGCTGAATTGTACCAGACATTCAAAGAAGAACTAATTCAATTTCTTCTCAAACTATTCAGAACAATTGAAAAAGAGGGAGTCCTCCCAAATTCTTTCTATGAAGCCAGCATCACCTTAATCCCTAAGCCAGAGCAATATGCAGCATTGAAAGAAAATTACAGACCAATATCCTTGATGAACATAGACGGAAAAATCCTCAATAAAATTCTCGCCAATAGAATGCAACAACACATCAGAAAGATCATCTACCCAGACCAAGTGGGATTTATCTCTGGTATGCAGGGATGGGTCAATGTTCACAAATCAATCAATGTGATACACCACATTAACAGACTGCAGAAGAAAAACCATATGATGATCTCAACAGACGCAGAGAAAGCATTTGATAAAATACAACACCCATTCATGATGAAAATTCTAAGCAAATTGGATATAGAAGGAACAATCCTCAATATAACCAAAGCAATTTATGAAAAACCCACGGCCAGCATCCTATTGAATGGGGAAAAGTTGAAAGCATTTCCACTGAGATCTGGTACCAGACAGGGATGCCCACTCTCACCACTGCTATTTAACATAGTTCTGG
The DNA here is from genome assembly GCF_051225735.1 of Oryctolagus cuniculus. NCBI lineage: Eukaryota > Metazoa > Chordata > Mammalia > Lagomorpha > Leporidae > Oryctolagus > Oryctolagus cuniculus. Next base: position 61,573,187 of record NC_142868.1, on the reverse strand, counting down.
AAGTTTTAGCCAGAGCCATCAGGAAGAAAAAGAAATGAAAGGGATACAAATTAGGAAGGAAGAAGTCTAACTATCCCTCTTTGCAGATGATATGATTCTTTATTTAGGGGACCCAAAGAACTCTACTAAGAGACTATTGGAACTCATAGAATAGTTGGGTAAAGTGGCAGGATATAAAATCAATGCACAAAAATCAACAGCCTTTGTATACACAAGTAATGCCATGGCTGAGAAAGATCTGCTAAGATCAACACCATTCACAATGGCAAAAAAAAAAAAAAAAAAAAAAAAAAACAAACATCAAATACCTTGGCATAAACTTAACCAAGGATGCTAAAGATCTCTATGATGAGAATTACAAAATCTTAAAGAAAGAAATAGAAGAGGATACCAAAAAATGGAAAAATCTTCCATGCTCATGGATTGGAAAAATCAACATCATCAAAATGTCCATTCTCCCAAAAGCAATTTATAGATTCAATGCGATACCAATCCAGATACCAAAGACATTCTTCTCAGATCTAGAAAAAATGATGCTGAAATTCATATGGAGATGCAGGAGACCTCGAATACCTAAAGCAATTTTGTATGACAAAAACAAAGCTGGGCATCACAATACCAGATTTCAGGACATACTTCAGGGCAGTGAGAATGGCTCACATTCAGAAATCTACCAACAACAGATGATGGTGAGCATGTGGGGAAAAAGGGACACTAACCCACTGTTGATGGGAATGCAAACTGGTTAAGCCACTATGGAAGTCAGTCTGGAGATTCCTCTGAAACCTGAATATAACACTACCATAAAACCCAGCCATCCCACTCCTTGGAATTTACCCAAAGGAAATGAAATTGGCAAACAAAAAAGCAGTCTGCACCTTAATGTTTATTGCAGCTCAATTCACAATAGCTAAGACCTGGAATCAACCTAAATGCCCATCAACAGTAGACTGGATAAAGAAATTATGAGATATGTACTCTACAGAATACTACACAGCAGTAAAAAACAATGAGATCTGGTCATTTGCAACTAAATGGAGCAATCTGGAGAACATTATGCTGAGTGAAATAAGCCAGTTCCAAAGGGACAAATATCATATGTTCTCCCTGATCAGTGACAACTAACTGAGTACCAAAAAGGAAACCTGTTAAAGTGAAATGAACACTATGAGAAACGGTGACTTGATCAGCCCTCGCCCTGACTGTTGATGAGCAGCTTAATACTTTATCCCTCCTAGTATTTTTTTTTGTTTGTTCTACTTAATACTATTGGTTGAATTCTGTAATTAATACACACTTTTTCTTAAGTGTTGAAACTTAACTGAAAAGTGATCCCTGTTAAATATAAGAGTGAGAATAAGAGAGGGAAGAGATGTGCAATTCGGGACATGCTCAAACTGACTTGCCCCAAACGGTAGAGTTAGAAACATACCAGGGGATTCCAATTCAATCCCATCAATGTGGCATGTACCAATGCCATCTCCCTAGTCCAAGCGATCAATTTCTGTGTACAATTGATCATAATGATAGGAATATGAGTCAAAGAGATGATATAAATAAGACTAGTGTCTGCAAATATTAACTGATAGAATAAAAAAGGGAGAGAACAATCCAACATGGGAAGCGGCATACACAGCAGACTCATAGAATGGCAGATGTCCTAACAGCACTCTGGCCTCATAAGCAGCCCTTAAGGCATGCGGATCTGGCTGAAATGCCCATGAGAGTATTTCAGGCATGGAAAGCCAACACTCTGGAAAAAAAAAAAAAAAAAAAAAAGAAGAAGACCTAAATGAAAGATCTCTGCAAGTGAGATCCCACTGGAAAGAACAGGGCCATCAAAGAAGGAGGTACCTTTCTCTGAAGGGAGGAGAGAATTTCCACTTTGACTATGACCTTGTCTAAAGGGTTCCATAGCCTTGGCAGCTCATGACATGAGCCTAAGGTGATTAGTGATGCCATAAACAAGAGTGTCAATTTGTTAAGTCAACAACAGGAGTCACTGTGCACTTACTCCTCATGTAGGATCTCTGTCCTTAATGTGCTGTACATTGTGATTTAATGCTATAACTAGTATTCAAACAGTATTTTTCATTTTGTGTTTCTATGTGGGTGCAAACTGTTGAAATTTTTAGTTAATATATACTAAACTGAACTTCTGTAAATAAAGAGAATTGAAAATGAATCATGATATGAATGGAAGGGGAGAGGGAGTGGGAAAGGGGAGGGTTGCGGGTTGGAGGGAAGTTATGGGTTGGGGGGAAAGCCATTGTAATCCATAAGCTGTACTTTGGAAATTTATATTCATTAAATAAAAGTAAAAAAAAAAGAAATTATAGCGATATTAATTCTTCCAATCCATGTGCTTGGGAATTCAGTCCATTTATTGGGTCTTATTCAATTTGTTTCATTAAGTATTTTTGTAGTTTTAATTTTGGCACTGTTTCATGTCCTTGATTAAATTTATTCCAAGGTATTTTGTTTCTGGAACTATTGTGAATAGAATGTCTCTTATGATTTCTTCTCAGAAAGTTTGATAAATGGTGTTTAAAACACTACTTTCGTGTGTGTGTGTTTCTTTTATATCTTAAATTTTTTCTAAATGTATCAATTCTAAAAGCATTTGGGTGAAATATGTTTTTTATATGTTATAATCACATGATCTTTAAACAGCAGTGGTTTGACTTTTCCGTCTCATATTTATTAACTGTTCATTTTTTTGGTTGTCTAATTGTTTTAACTAAAACTTCCAACAGTACATTGAAAAGGAAACATGAGAGTGGACATTCTCTCATGTTTCTAGATTTTAGATGAAATGCTTCCAGATTTTTCCATTCAAGATGATGTTGGTCGTGTGTAGGTCATATATAACCTTTATTATGTTGAGTTATCATTCTTCTATACCACATCACTCATTTTTTACGTGAACAATTGCAGAATTTTATCAATTTGTTATGCATTGAGATGAGCACATGATTTTTATCTCTCACTCACTGATATGATGCATTGCATTTACTGATTTACATATTTTTATTTACCTTGCATAAATCCTAATTTGAAAGAATGATTGATTTTTATGTGTTTTTGGGTTTGTTTTACTGGTATTATGAGGAGAATTTTTGCATCTGTGTTCATAAGGAATACTGATTTACAGTGTGAGAAAAATTGATGTTCTTCCTTAAAAGTGTGGTAGAATTTGGAATGGAAACCATTTGGTCTTGGACTTTTCTTTGTTGGGAGACATGGTGGGGGTTGGAGAGAGAGAGAGAGAGAGAGAGAGAGAGAAATCTGCCATGTGTTAGTTCACTCCCCAAATAGCTGCAACAGCCAGATCTAGGGAAATTGGAAGTCAAGGGCTATGAACGCCATCAGTCTTCCATGTGGGTGGTAGGGGGACAAGTACTTAAGCTACCATGAGCTTTCTTCCCAGACATATTAACAGGAAGTAAAGTAGCCAGGTCTTGAACTGGTACTCTGATATGGGATGCCAGTATCAGAAACAGAGGCATCCTGTGTGGCAATGCTAGCACTGTTGGGAATTGTTAAATTACTATTGCAATCTTATTATTCATTGCTCTGTTCAGATTTTGAAAGTCCTCAGATTCAATTTTGCTTTTAAAGATATTTTGATTGATTGATTTACTGATTTGAAAGACAGAGTTACAGAGGATGAGGAGAGAGAGAGGAGAGAGAGAGAAAGAGAGAGAGAGAGAGAGAGAGAGAGAGAGAGAGAAAGATCTTCCATCTGTTGGTTCACTCACCAAAAGCTGCAATAACTGAGGCTGTTCCTGCAACAGCTGAAGCTGTTCCAGGCTGAATCCAGAAGCCTGGAAATCCATCCCAGTCTCCCATGTGGATGCAGGGACCCAAACACTTTGGCCATCTTCTGTTGCTTTCCCCAGTACATTAAATGGGAGCTGGATAGGAAATGGAGCAGCTGGAACTCGAATCGAACCAGTGTCCATTTGGGATGCGAGTGTTTCAGATAGTGTCTTAACTCACTGTAGTACACCAACATCCCCGTGATACAATTTTAGAGATGTATGTATCCATAAATTTATTAATATTGTAGGTTTTCCAATGTATTGGTACAGAGTTTAGCCTAATGATCCCTTCATGATCCATTGTTATTGCTGTGATATCAGTTCTTACATCTCCTTTCTTTTGAGACTCTTGTCTATTTATGAGTCTGATTAATGGGCTATCATTTTATTATATATTTTAAAAAGTTAACTCCTCACTTTGATTATCTTTTGTATTATTGTCAATTTCTATTTCATTTATTATTTCTTTCAGTTGGCTTTGGGTTTGGATTATTCTATTTTTCTTGTTTTTTTTTTTTTTTGACAGGCAGAGTGGACAGTGAGAGAGAGACAGAGAGAAAAGTCTTACTTTTAGCCGTTGGTTCACCCTCCAATGGCCGCCGCGGCTTATACTTATAACTTGAATATTATTTTCATAAGAAAACAATTTTTGGTAAGTACTTTTAAACTGTCGCATCAGATACCATTTGGCTACTTCATTCTTCACTCTTAATTAGGTTGACTCAAAGCCCCAGTGTCCATCCCATATAGTGGTTTACAAACAGCATGTGGAGTTCTGAAGATAGTCTGGGATATTTGTTCTATTGCTTTTTTCATTGAGGTCTCTTATGATCCTGTTCCTGTTTTATCAGTTTTAATGACCCCTCTTTTATTTATAATATGTTAATATGTTGTGTCTGTGTACTCCCTTTTTTCTTTTTTTTTTCTTTTTTTAACTTTTATTTAATTAATATAAATTTCCAAAGTACAGAATATGGATTACAATGGCTTCCCCCCCATAACGTCCCTCCCACCTGCAACCCTCCCCTTATCCACTCCCTCTCCCCTTCCATTCACATCAAGATTCATTTTATATTCTCTTTATATACAGAAGATCAGTTTAGCATACATTAAGTAAAGATTTCAACAGTTTGCTCCCACACAGAAACATAAAGTGAAAAATACTGTTTGAGTACTAGTTATAGCATTAAATCTCAATGTACAGCACACTAAGGACAAAGATTCTACATGAGGAGTAAGTGCACAGTGACTCCCGTTGCTGACTTAACAACTTGACACTCTTGTTTATGGCATCAGTAATCACCCCAGGCTCTTGTCATGAGCTGCCAAGGCTATGGAAGCCCCCTGAGTTCACTGACTCTGATCATATTTAGACAAGGCCATGGTCAAAGTGGAAGTTCTCTCCTCCCTTCAGAGAAAGGTACCTCCTTCTTTAATGACCCGTTCTTTCCACTGGGATCTCACTCGTGGAGATCTTTCATTTAGGTGTTTTTTTTTTGTTGTTTTTTTTTTTTTTTTTTTTTTTTTTTTTTTTTTTCCCCAGAGTGTCTTGGCTTTCCATGACTGAAATACTCTCATGGGCATTTCAGCCGGATCCACATGCCTTAAGGGCTGCTTATGAGGCCAGAGTGCTGTCTAGGACATCTGCCATTCTATGAGTCCGCTGTGTATCTCATTTCCCATGTTGGACCATTCTCTCCTTTTTTTTATTCTATCAGCTAGTATTTGCAGACACTAGTCTTGTTTATGTGATCCAATTGGTTCTTAGTCCTATCATTATGATCAATTGTGAACAGAAATTGATCACTGGGACTAGTGAGATGGCATTGGTACATGCCACCTTGATGGGATTGAATTGGAATCCCCTGCTATGTTTCTAACTCTACCGTTTGAGGCAAGTCAGCTTGAGCATGTCCTGAATTGCACATCTCTTCCCTCTCTTATTCCCACTCTTATATTTAACAGTGATCACTTTTCAGTTAAATTTCAGCACTTAAGAAGAATTGTGTATTGATTACAGTATTCAACCAAAAGTATTAAGTGGAACAAACAAACAAACAAATACCAAGAGGGATAACATATTAAGCTGCTCATCAACAGTCAGGGTGAGGGCTGATCAAGTCACCGTTTCTCATAGTGTTCATTTCACTTTAACAGGTTTCCTTTTTGGTGCTCAGTTAGTTGTCACCTATCAAGGAGAACAAGTGGTATTTGTCCCTTTGGGATTGGCTTATTTCACTCAACATGATGTTTTCCAAATTCCTAACTAGGTTCACTATTCAGTTAAAATTTAAACACCTAAGAACAATTGTGTGTTAATTACAGAGTTCAACCAATGGTACTAGAACAAAAAAAATACTAAAATGGATAAAGTATTACATTGTACATCAACCGTCAGGACAAGAGCTGATCAAGTCAGTGTTTCTCACAGTGTCCATTTCACTTCAACAAGTTTCCCCTTTGGTGCTCATTTAGTTGTCACCAATCAGGGAGAACATGTGATATTTGTCTCTTTGGGACTGGCTGAATTCACTCTGCATGAAGTTTTACAAATTCCTCCATCTTGTTGCAAATGACTGGGTTTCGTTGTTTTTCACTGCAGTATAGTATTCAATAGAGTACATGTCCCATAATTTCTATATCCAGTCTACTGTTGATGGGCATTTGGGTTGGTTCTAGGTCTTAGCTATTGTGAATTGAGCTGCAATAAACATTAATGTTCAGACCGCTTTTTTGTTTGCCAATTTCATTTCCTTTGGGTAAATTCTAAGGAGTGGGATGGCTGGGTTGAATGGTAGGGTTATCTTCAGGTTTCTGAGGAATCTCCAGACTGACTTCCATAGTGGCTTGACCAGTTTGCATTCCCACCAACAGTGGGTTAGTGTCCCTTTTTCCCCACATCCTCGCCATCATCTGTTGTTGGTAGATTTCTGAATGTGAGCCATTCTAACTGGGGTGAGGTGGAACCTCATTGTGGATTTGATTTGCATTTCCCTGATTGCTAGTGACCTTGAACATTTTTTCATGTGCCTGTTGGCCATTTGGATTTTCTCTTTTGAAAAATGTCTATTGAGGTCCTTGGCCCATCTCTTAAGTGGGTTGTTTGTTTTGTTGTTGTGGAGTTTTTGATTTATTTGTAGATTCTGGTTATCAGCCCTTTATCTGTTGCATAGTTTGCAAATATATTTTCCCATTCTGTCGGTTGTCTCTTCACTTTCCTGACTGTTTCTTTTGCAGTACAGAAACTTCTCAATTTGATGCAATCCCAAATGTTAATTTTGGCTTTTACTGCCTGTGCTTCTGGGGTGTTTTCCAAGAAGTCATTGCCGGTACCTATATCTTGCAGGGTTTTTCCAATGCTCTCTAATAATTTGATGGTGTCAGGTCATAGATTTAAGTCTTTAATCCATGTTGAGTGGATTTTTGTGTAAGGTGAAAGGTAGGGGTCTTGCTTCATGATTCTGCACGTGGAAATCCAATTTTCCCAGCACCATTTGTTGAATAGACTGTCCTTACTCCAGGGATTGGTTTAGGATCCTTGATAAATATGAGTTGGCTGTAGATGTTTGGATTGATTTCTGGTGTTTCAATTCTGTTCCATTGGTCTATCCATCTGTTTCTGTACCAGTACCATGCTGTTTTGATTACTACTGCCCTGTAGTATGTCCTGAAATCTGGTATTGTGATGCCTCCAGCTTTGATTTTGTTGTACAAAATTGCTTTAGCTATTCGAGGTCTCCTGTGTCTCCATATAAATTTCAGCACCATTTTTTCCAGATCTGAGAAGAATGTCTTTGGTATTTTGATTACTATTGCTTTGAATCTGTAAATTGCTTTTGGAAGAATGGACATTTTATGATATTGATTCTTCCAATCCATGAGCATGGAAGATTTTTCCATTTCTTGGTATCCTCTTCTATTTCTTTCTTTAAGGTTTTGTAATTTTCATCGTAGAGAACTTCAACGTCCTTGGTTAAGTTTATTCCAAGGTATTTGATTGTTTTTGTAGCTATTGTGAATGGGATTGATCTTAGAAGTTCTTCCTCAGCCATGGCATTGTCTGTGTATACAAAGGCTGTCGATTTTTGTGCATTGATTTTATACCCTGCTACTTTGCCAAAATCTTCTATGAGTTCTAATAGTCTCTTAGTAGAGTTCTTTGGGTCCCCTAAATAAAGAATCATGTCATCTGCAAAGAGGGATAGTTTGAGTTCTTCCTTCCCAATTTGTATCCCTTTAATTTCCTTTTCTTGCCTAATAGCTCTAGCTAGAACCTCCAGAACTATATTGAATAGCAGTGGTGAGAGTGGGCATCCCTGTCTGGTACCAGATCTCAGTGGAAATGCTTGCAGCTTTTCCCCATTCAATAGGATGTTGGCTGTGGGTTTTTCATAGATTGCTTTGATTGTATTGAGGAATGTTCCTTCTATATCCAATTTGCTTAGAATTTTCATCATGAATGGGTGTTGTATTTTATCAAATGCTTTCTCTGCGTCTGTTGAGATCATCATATGGTTTTTCTTCTGCAGTCTGTTAATGTGGTGTATCACATTGATTGATTTGTGAACATTGACCCATCCCTGCATACCAGAGATAAATCCCACTTGGTCTGGGTAGATGATCTTTCTGATGTGTTGTTGCATTCTATTGGCGAGAATTTTATTGAGTATTTTTGTATCTATGTTCTTCAGGGATATTGGTCTGTAATTTTCTTTCAATGCTGCATATTGCTCTGGCTTAGGGATTAAGGTGATGCTGGCTTCATAGAAAGAATTTGGGAGGACTCCCTCTTTTTCGATTGTTCTGAATAGTTTGAGAAGAATTGGAGTCAGTTCTTCTTTAAATGTCTGGTAGAATTCAGCAGTGAATCCATCTGGTCCTGGGCTTTTCTTTGTTGGGAGGGCCTTTATTACTGTTTCAATTTCTGTCTCAGTTATGGGTCTGTTTAGGTTTTCGATGTCTTCCCGGTTCAATTTGGTAGGTTGCATGTGTCCAGGAATCTATCCATTTCTGATAGGTTTCCCTTTTTGCTGGCATACAAGTCCTTGTAGTAATTTCTGATGATTCTTTTTATTCCTATTGTGTCTCTTGTTACGTTTCCTTTTTCATCTCTGATTTTATTGATTTGGGTCTTTTCTTTTTTTAGTTAGTTGGGCCAATGGGGTGTCAATTTTGTTTATTTTTTTCAAAAAACCAACTCCTCGTTTGGCTGATTTTTTGTAATGTTTTTCTTGATTCAATCCTGTTGATTTCTTCTCTGATTTTAATTATTTATCTTCTCCTACTAGATTTGGGTCTGGTTTTGTAGGTTTTCTAAATCCTTGAGGTGAATTGAAAGCTCATCTATTTGGTGCCTTTCCAATTTCTTGATGTAGGCACCTATTGATATAAACTTTCCTCTTAACACTGCTTTTACTGCATCCCATAAGTTTTGGTATGTTGTGCTGTTATCCTCATTTACTTCCAGAAAATTTTTGATTTCTCTTTTAATTTCTTATATGACCCATTGTTCATTCAGGAGCATGTTGTTCAATCTCCATGTGTTTGCGTATGCTCTAGGGATTCCTGAGTTGCTAATTTCCAACTTCATTCCTTTATGGTCTGAGAAGCTGCATGGTATGATTCTAATTCTTTTAAATTTGCTGAGACTTGCTTTATGGCCTAGTATGTGGTCAATCCTAGAAAAGGTTCCATGTACTGCTGAGAAGAATGTAAAATCTTTAGCTGTAGGATTGAAAGTTCCGTATATATCTGTTAGGTCTATTTGGGCTATAGTGTCGTTTAAATCTACTGTATCCTTGTTGATCTTCTGTCCTGTTGATCTGTCTATTTCTGAGAGTGGAGTATTGAAGTCCCCCAGTACTATTGTATTGGCGTCTAAGTCTCCCTTTAAGTCCCTTAACAAATCTTTTAAATAAACCAGTGCCCTGTAGTTAGGTGCATATACATTGATAATTGTTATATTTTCTTGTTGTATTGATCCCTTAATCATTATATAGTGTCCCTCTTTGTCTCTCTTAACAGTTTTTGTGGTAAAGTTTATGTTGTCTGATATTAAGATGGCTATGCCCGCTCTTTTTTCATTTCTGTTGGCATGGAATATCTTTTTACAGCCTTTCACTTTCAGTCTGTATGGATCTTTGTTGGAAAGATGTGTTTCCTGTAAGCAACAAATAGATGGGTTAGTACCCATCTTAGTACTTGGGCTATATCTCGCCATTCCCTCCTAGCTTGTAGAGTTTCTGATGAGAAGTCAGCTGTGAGTCTGATTGGAGATCCTCTGAGAGTAATCTGACGTTTCTCTCTTGCACATTTTAGGATCTTTTCTTTATGTTTCACTGTGGAGAGTTTAATTACAATATGTCGTGGTGAGGATCTCTTTTGGTCGTGTTTATTAGGGGTTCTATGAGCTTCCTGTACTAGGATGTCTCTGTCCTTCTCCAAACCTGGGAAATTTTCTGCTAGTATCTCACTAAAAATTAGGCCTTCTAATCCTTTCTCCTCTCCATGCCTTCAGGAACTCCTAGAACCCGAATGTTGGGTTTTTTTTAACAGTATCCTGAGGATTCCTGACAATATGTTTTAGATTTCTAATTTCCTCTTCTTTTCTTTGGTCTGACTGTATCCTTTCCTGTTCTCTGTCTTCTAAGTCCGATATTCTCTCTTCTGCTTCACCCATTCTGTTTTTAAGGCTCTCTATTGTGTTTTTCATTTGATCTATTGAATTCTTCACTTCATTATGATTTCTCGTCACTATCACAGTTTCATGTTCTACTAGTTGTTTCATTTCACTTTGATTCCTCCTTAATATTTCATTTTCATGAAAGAGATTTTCTATCTTGTCCATTAAGGATTTCTGTAGTTCAAGAATTTGTTTTTGAGAACTTCTTAATGTTCTTATCAATTTTTTGAGATCTGCTTCTTGCATTTCTTCTATGTCATCATCTTCATAATCTCGAATTGTGGTGTCTTTTTCATTTGGGGGCGTCATGGTGACTTCCTTGTTTTTATTACCTCGGTTTTTGCGTTTGTTATTTGGCATATTGGAGATATTTGGTTTCTTCACTGTGGTGCTTTTTCTTGTTATACTATGACTCTAGATTAAGTGGACTGTCTGTTTTTGATGGAGCCTTAGAGGCTTGAGATGGGTGTGGCCTGAGAGCTCTGTTTGGTGTGCCAAAGGTGACACTCCCAGGTGAGGCATGGTAGATCTCTCTCTTTCTCTCTTTCTTTTTTTGATTCAAAAGGGAAGTAATTCCGCACAGCTGAATGAAGTTGGAGGTAGTTAGCAGGCAAATGATATACCCACAGGAGCCAGAGATCGGAAGCTCTTTCCCAAGGACCACACAGGGAATCTGTTCTGCCCTCAGCGTGAGCTCAAATTCTCCTTCAGTCTCCCACTGGGTTGCCAAAGTTACAGAATTGTAGCGACTCAAGAGAATACTCAGGTGAATTCCGTGAGTTCTCTCCCCCACAGTCTCTTTTTTCACAGTATCAGTTCAGTAGCACCACAAATTTACTAGGTCCTAATCTCCTGTTAATTCGCCCCACCCAGAGTCAGGTTTTTCTGCTAGGCTCAGGGCTGGTGCAGACCTGAGGTCGCTCTGCTTATGACGTATGTCCAAGATGGCGCCTGCTCTTTGTCTTGCTCGCCTTTGAGAGGTGAGCGGAGAGAGAGAAACCCGTGTCCGTACCAGTCACTTTTTTTTTCTCTCTCTCTCTTCTAGTTAGCCTGGTGAACTCCCCCTCCCCCCCGGGGGTCGTTCCCTCTAGTCTCCTCTCTCCGCTTGCCTGCCGGTGTCTCGGGCTATTGAGGTTCAGCTCACCTCGCGTTCCAGCGCTGGTGTGTTGAGTCTGCCGCTGGCGTCCCGAACTGTGGGCTCCCACACTCTCCACGCAGGTCCACTGTGAATCACTCGTTCCGGAAGAGTTTCTTCTGCTGTTTCTTCCCCTACTCTTCCTTGAACCTGCAGTATCTCCACTTTTATTAAACTGTCTCTCCCCGGACTATCAATGTGCTCCCTTCCTATTCCACCATCTTTCCTCTTCTACTCCCTTTTTTCTTAGTCTAGTTGGATTATCAAAACTTGTTCTTTTTTTTCTTTCTTTTTTTTTTTTTTTTTTGACAGGCAGAGTGGACAGTGAGAGAGAGACAGAGAGAAAGGTCTTCCTTTGCCGTTGGTTCACCCTCCAATGGCCGCCACGGCTGGCGTGCTGCGGGCACACTGTGCTGATCTGATGGCAGGAGCCAGGTACTTATCCTGGTCTCCCATGGGGTGCAGAGCCCAAGTACCTGGGCCATCCTCCACTGCACTCCCTGGCCACAGCAGAGAGCTGGCCTGGAAGAGGGGCAACTGGGACAGAAACCAGCACGCCGACCGGGACTAGAACCCGGTGTGCCGGCACCGCAAGGCAGAGGATTAGCCTAGTGAGCCGCGGCACTGGCCCTGGATTATTCTTATATTTCTATTCCTTGAGATGCTTTATTGCATTGTTTATTTGATATAATTCTTTTTTAAATGTAGGTTCTTATTGCTACAAACTTCTCTGAGTGCTGGTTTTGTGGTTTCCCATAAGTTTAGGTATGCTATCTTTAACATTTCATTAGTTTCAAGGAATTTTTAAAATTTCCCTATCGATTATTTCATTAACCAATGTTTAATTCACAATGTTGTATCGTCTCCATGTGTTTATATAATTTCAAGGTCATTGAGATACATTGATAGCTCATTTATTTGGTACTTTTCCAGTTTATTCATGCAGGCAACAATTGCTATAACTTTCCTCTTAACTCTGATTTTGCTATATCCCATAAGTTTGTTATGATATGCTGTCATCTTCATTCTTTTCCAGAAAATTTTTGATTTATCTTTTGATTTCTTCTATGACCCACTGTTCGTTTAGGAACATGCTGTTCAGGCTCCATATGTTTGCATATGATATAGAGATTCTTGAGTTGTTGATTTTCAGATTTCTTTCATTATGGTCGGAAAAGATGCATCGTATGATTCTGATTGTTTTGAGTTATCTGAGACTTGCTTTATGCCCTAGCATGTGGTCCATCCTAGGAAAAGTTCCATGCACTGGTGAGAAGAACATGTATTTTACAACTGTAGGATGAAAACTTCTGTAAATATCAGTTACACCCATTGGGTTTTTAGTGTGAATTAACTCTGTTGCTTTTTTTGTTGATTTTCTATTCATTACTTGGTTGATCCGTCCATTGCTGAAAAAGGAGTATTGAAGTCCCCCATTACTACTGCATTGGAGTCTATGCCTCCCTTTAGATTCATTAGCATTTCTTTAAATACCCACGCACTGTGTAATTGGGTGCATAAACATTTATTATGGTCTTATCTTCCTGTTGAATTGATACCTTGTCATTAAATAGTGCCCTTCTTTGTCTCTTTTAACAGTTTTTGTATTAAAGTCCATTTTGTCTGATATTACTATGGTTACACCAGCTCTTTTTTTGGTTTCCATTAGCATGGAATATCTTTTTCCATCTTTTCATTCTCAGTCTGTGTGTATCTTTGTTAGGGAGCTGTGTTTCTTGTAGGCAGTATATACACAGGTCTTGTTTTTTTAATCCATTTAGTCAGTATGTATATTTTAACTGGAGAGTCGAGGCCATTTACATTCAAGGTTAGTCTTGATAAGTGACGACTTGGCTCTGTGATTTTCCCATAAATATTCCTATCATTTATTTTGGATTTCCTTTGTACTTTTACATGGAGATTTTCTGCTTTCCTTCACAATCTTTTATAGTGATGACTATGTTTCTATGTGTAGTACATCATAAAGCATCTTTTGTAAGGCTGAACAAGTGATGACAGATTCTTTCAATTTCTGTTTGTTATGGAGGGTCTTTATTTCACCTTCATTCTTGCAGTGTACAGTATTCTGGGTTGACAGTTTTTTTAAGAGCTGGACTATATCTTGCCATTCTCTCCTAGCCTGTAGAGTTTCTGATGAGACGTCAGCTCTGAGTCTAATTGGAGATCCTCTGAATGCAATTTGGCATTTCTTTTGTGTACACTTTAGAATCTTTTCTTCATGTTTTACTGTGGAAACTTTGATTACAATGTGTCATGGTGATGGTATTTTCTGGTCATGTCTATTGAGAGTTCTAAGAGCTTCCTGCCTTTAGATGTCCCTTTCTTTCTCCAAATTGGGGAGGTTTTCTGTAATTATTTCACTAAATAGGCCTTCTAGTCCATTCTCTTTTCCCACATCTTCAGGACCTCCTAAGACCCCTATGTTGGATTATTTGATAGTATCCCATAAACCTCCAACACTGTTTTTAATTTTTCGTATTTATTGTTTTTTTGGTGTGACTGAATAATTTTCAAAAATGTGTCTTCTAGCCCATATATTCTTTTTTTCTGCCTCACCAAGTCTGTTGTTAAGACTTTCTACTGCATTTTTATTTTATCTGTTGAGTTCTTCATTTCTGAAATATTTTTCATATTGATTTCTCTTTAAAATCTTAATTTCATGGGAAAAATTTTCATTCATGTCATGTATGGATTTCTTTAATTCGTGGATTTGTTTCTGATTGCTTTTGAGTAATTCTATGATTAATCTTTTGAATTCCATTTCCAGCATTGCATCAATCTCTTCATCTTCACATTCTGATATTAAAATGTTGTGCTCATTTTGTAGGGGAGTCTTGTCTTCTTTATTCTTGATTCTTGAATTTCTGTGTTTATTTTTGAACATTTGTGGAGATACTTGCTGTTTTTTTTCCTCTGATGGCTTTTATCTTTGACCTATTCTGTGGCTTCGTGGAATGTCTGCACTTTCAGTGAAAACCCAGAAGTGTGTGTAGGGTGTTGCCAAGGAGCTCTGGTCAGTACTCCAGGGTGAGGCAAGTAGCCAGGATAACACCTTAGCTGGGCACGGTTGATCTCCTCTTGCTAACAGAAGGGGAGGGATGGTCACCTGTGTTGATGTAATCACACTCTCAACTCCTCTCTTGCAAGGTGATCAATGCCCAGGTGTTAGCCTCCAGTGGGTACAACGCTCATCTGCACCACTGTGTGAACCACACAAATGATTTGCCCTGTCCTCACTCCAAGTCCACTCCTCAGGTGGATCCTGCTGCAATGACTCATCCCAGGCAACTAAGGGGGCTCTCAGCATCTGGAGCCACACCTAGTGATTGCCCAGAGAGCCAGCTTTACCCTGGACCCTCTCGTGCCACTACAGAGGGCCCACAGTCTCAGCATACAAAGTTCCCACATTCGCTAGGTGCAGAGAGACAGCTCTGCCTCACCAGCCTATCTGGTCCACAGAGTGTCAGATGGTCCCCAAGCCAACTGTCTGTGTTCCACCTAGGCAGCTTGATCCTTGGAGCCTGTGGTATGTGGGGAGACGGGGACACCTCACAGCCTTATGTGGGTGCCCAGCCCCTTGTCAATCCTTCCAGCCCAGCTCACTCAGCAGGGACCTTGGGCTTTTCCCTATTAGAATCTCTGGATCATACGTGTACACAAGAGCCACTGGCAGAACGTTGTCCTCTCCCTGCCACTGCTGCCAGTGGTGCTAAGATGGTGTCCTGCCTCAGCCAGTGGCTGGGCATGCACACAAGGGCTTCTGCAGCTGCCACCTTTGCCCAAAATGGTGCTTGCCATCTCTCAGCTGGGCCCTGTTGTGGGGAGGATGAGGTGAGAGAAACAAGCCCCTTTTACTTCCACTCTGTCAGCTGGTACCCTCTAGACCCTAGGGCTTCAGGCCAGACTCATGCCACACTCTTTCTCCTGTTGTATCACCACAGGTTGCTGTAATTGTTCTCGCCTCTGTCTCAAAGCTGGCATCCCCTCTTGGCTCTTGGCTGCTGGAGTTGGGATTCATGTCCATGTTCATGCTGCATGTCCACACCTTCCACACCTTCCACACAGGTACATGCTGTTCTTCTTCCTTCTGTAGAATTTCCACTGTGGATTTCTCTATTTTCTAAAGTTTGTTTTGTTGATTATTTCTCAATTTATTCTGTAGAGCTCACAAAAGATACATGGTGTGATTTTAAGTTTTTTTTTTTTTTAATTTTAAGACTTTTTTGTCACCTGATATTTTGTCTAACCTTGAGAAGGTTCCAAGTGCCAATAAAGAAGGATGTGCACTCTAGAGCTGTTTGATGGAATGTCCTGTAAATATCTGTTAGATACAGTTGGTTAGATACAGCTACATATTTATACTCTGATATTTCTTTGTTGGTCATTTGTCTGGGTGATCTGTCTATTGATGAAAGTGAGACATTGAAATCTCATACTATTATTATATGGGAACTTATTTATCCCAAGCATTTAATAATGTTTGTTTGCTTGTTTTTTTACAGGCAGAGTGGACAGTGAGAGAGAGAGACAGAGAGAAAGGTCGTCATTTCCGTTGGTTCACCCCACAATGGCCGCTGCGGCCAGCGCACCGCGCTGATCTGAAGCCAGGAGCCAGGTGCTTCCCCTGATTTCCCATGCTGGTGCAGTGCCCAAGCACTTGGACCATCTTCCACTGCACTCCCGGGCCATAGCAGAAAGATGGACTAGAAGAGGAGCAATTGGGACAGGACCGGCGCCCCGACCGGGACTAGAACCCGGTGTGCCGGCACCGCTAGGCGGAGGATTAGCCTATTGAGCCACAGCGACGGCCATAATGTTTGTTTTTTTATAAAGATTAGTGCCCTGGTATTAGTTGCATATATATTTATAATTATCATACCTTCAAATTGAATTGACAAATTGATTATTTTGTAGTTATCATCTTGGCCTCTTTTCACAGTTTTTAATCTTAAGTCTATTTTGTCTGATATCCAGGTAGTTACTCCTGCACACTTTTGTTTTCCATTTGCATAAATATCATTTTTCTTTAGTTTTTTGTTGTTGTTGTTGTTGTTCTACTTAATACTATTGGATGAACTCTTTAATTAACACACAATTATTCTTAGGTGTTTAAATTTAACTAAAAAGTGATCCCTGTTAAATATAAGAGTGGGAATAAGAGAGGGAGGAGATGTACAAATTGGGACATGCTCAATCTGACTTGCCCCAAAAGTTAGAGTTAGAAATGTGCCAGGGGATTCCAATTCAATCCCATCAAGGTGGCATGCACCAATGCCATCTCCCTAGTCAAAATGATCAGCTTCAGTTCACAACTGATCATAATGATAGGACTAAGAACCAAAGGGATCACATAAATAGGACTAGTGTCTGCTAATACTAAATAAAAGAATTAAAAAGAAGAGAACAATCCAACATGGGAAGCAGGATACACAGCAGACTCATAGAATGGCAAATGTCCTAAACAGCACTCTGGCCTCAAAATCAGCCCTTAAGGCATTCGGATCTGGCTGAAGAGCCCATGACAGTATTTTAGGCATGGAAAGCCAAGACACTCTGCCAAACAAACAAACAAACATATACCACACACAATAAACCTAAATGAAAGATCTCTGTGAGTGAGATCCCAGTGGAAAGAATGGGCCATCAAAGAAGGTGGTACCTTTCTCTGAAGGGAGGAGAGAACCTCCACTTTGACTATGCCCTTGTCTAAATAAGATCGGAGTTGGCAACCTCAAGAGGCTTCCATAGCCTTGGCAGCTCATGACAAGAGCCTCGGGTGACTACTGATGCCATGAACAAGAGGGTCAATTGTTAAGTCAACGACAGGAGTCACTGTACACTTACTCCTCATGTAGGATCTCTGTCTTTAATGTATTGTACAATGTGAATTAATGCTATAACTAGTACTCAAACAGTACTTTACACTTTGTGTTTCTGTGTGGGTGCAAACTGTTGAAATCTTTACTTAATATATAATAAATTGATCTTCTGTAAATAAAGATAATTGAAAATGAATCTTGATGTGAATCAAATGGGAGAGGGAGTGGGAGATGGGATGGTTGCACGTGGGAGGGAGGTTATGGGGAGAAAATCCACTGTAATCCAAAAGTTGTACTTTGGAAATTTATATTTCTTAAATAAAAGTTAAAAATAAATAAATAAATATCATTTTCCATCTTTTTATTTTCAGAACTTTACTGGTTAATTCAAGTTTCTGGAGCCAAGGTATCTTTGGGTCTTGTGATTGTTTGTATTTATTTTTTTAGACTGGTCATTCAATTTGTGTCTTTTAATTTGGGAATTTAATCTATTTCCATTAACTTTATTGATGACTTACTACTGTCATTTTTCTCTAATTTTTTTTATTCTTTAATTTTTTTGAACATTATTTGTTATTTTTCTAGTGTGTTTATGGTTTCCCATATGTCCATATTGTAGATGGTAGCTTTCTTTGTTTCTGTATAAAGGAAACTCTCACCATACCTTTGTAATGTTTGTCTGATCATGATTTATTCCTTAAGTTTTTGCTTATCTTACAAAATCTTCATTTCTTCTTCATTTTTCTTTGGTAATGTCACTGAACAAAGTATCATACTTGGTACTTCTTTTACTCTGTAATGTATACTATATCATTGCATTCGTCCTCCTTATATTTGTGATGAAAAATCTCCTGTTAATCTATTGAGGGTTCCCTTAAAACTAATTGTGTGCTTTTCTCTTTCAAATTTTAGAAATTATCTTTGTGATAATTGAAAATGAATCTTGATGAAGAATGGGATGGGAGAGGGAGTGGGAGATGGTTTGGTTGTGGATGGAAAGGAGGTTAAAGGGGGAAAGGCCACTATAATTCAAAAGTTATACTTTGGAAATTTATATTTATTAATTAATAGTTGAAAAAAATAAAATTGCAAAAAAAAAGAATATATCTTTGTGTTGTGTTTTGAGTGTTTGACAATAATGTATCATGGTGAAGATCTTTTCTGGTCATATCTATTTGGGTTCTTATTTGTCTCTGTATTTACACATCCATATCTTTATCCAGATTGGGGATAGGTACATCTGTTATGTCATTAAGTAGGCTTACTCTGCCTTTATTATTTTGCTCTCATTCAAAAATTTCAATTAAACATTCCTTGAAATTCTTTATCTGACATTTCACCAATCTATTTTTGATACTCTAATATAAAACCTATTCTGAGTTCTGTTTCCTGAATCATATTGCCTTGTTTGTTCCACTTCCTGTGTCCTTAGGTTGATTTTTGTGTGCTTGAAAGATCATTATTTCCATTGCTATTTAAAAAGTCCCTTAATTTCAACTTGTAATGCTTTCCTGAAAATTGTGTTTAGGACAAGTGTCATGATGATAACTTCTCTAAACTTTTGTTTATCTGGAAATGTCTTATTTTTCTCTCAATTTTACTTTGATCTATATAGAATTCTTGGTTGACAGGTTTCTTTCCTTTATAACTTTTAATATATCATCTCACTGCCTCTGTTCTTCACAGTTCCTGATGAGAAATATGCCAATAACTTCATTTAGGATCTCTTTTATATAATGAGCAGTTCTCTCTTACTGCTTTCAAAATTACCTCATTGTATCCAGCTTTTTTTAAATTTAATTTCATATATTTGAAAGATAGAGTTACAGAGAGAGGTAGAGACAGAGAGAGGACTTTCATCCTCTGGTTCACTCCCCAGACGGTCACAACAGCTGGAGCTGTGCTGATCCCAAGCCAGGAACCAGGAACTTCTTCCAGGTCTCCCCATGTGGGTGCAGGGGCCCAAGGACTTGGGCCATCTTCTACTGCTTTCCCAGGCCATAGTGGAGAGCTGGATCAGAATAGGAGCAGTCGGACTAGAACCGGCGTCCCTATGGGATGCCGGCACTTCAAGCCAGGGCTTAAACCCGGTGCGCTACAGCTCCGGCCTCATTGTATGCAGCTTTTAATGTTTGTTTCTTGGAGTCTCTGACTTCATCTTACTTGGAGATGTTAGGGTTTGGAGATATTTGTATTATATGTGTCATCAAATTTGGAAGGTTTTGGCCATCATATCTTCAAATGATCTATCCTCCCCTTTCTTTCTTTTCCTCCTGAAACTTCGATACTGTGTATGTTAATTTATTTGATAGTGTTCCACACGTTCCTTAGTTTCTTTTCAGTTTTCTTCAATATCTTTTCTTTATATTCTTTATATTTCTTTATATTCTTCAGACTTAATAACGTCTATTGTCCTGTCTTCAAATCCACTGTTTCTTTCTTCTGATTACTCAGATTGGCTTTCAGACTCATTAAATGAATTTTTCATTTAAGTTTTCTATTTCTTTATAAATATTTCCATTTTTAATATATAATTTTCTTGACTTCACTGCATCTTCCCTAGTTCTTTGAGCATTTTAAGGCATTTATCTAATGTTTCTGACTAGTAGATTCATTGCCAAGTCTTTTTCTTTATTAATATATAGAGAACAGATTTTGTGCATTCCATAGTCACAGTTCCAAGGAGACAATCACATTTCCCTCACTCTCCTCCTCCCCCAAGCTCCATCCCTCGCACTCCTCTCTTCATCAGTTTTTGCAAAGCCATAATTTTAATTCACAATATGTTCACAGGCTTAATTCACACTAATAATAGTATTCAACAAGTAAAAATAGAAAGACCACAGTTCTACAGGAGTGTAAACAAGGGCTAAAAGTGACAATCAATTCTTTTTCAGAAACAGTGTCCGCAGGTTAATTTTTTTTGTACCTTCCTGTTCTGTTTTTTTTTTCTTTTTCTGACTGCCATGTGATTTTTTAATTTTTTTTATGTTTTATATTGTTGAAAATTGGACATTTGCATGTACATATAGCAACTCCCAATATTAGATAATTCTTCCTTAGAGTTTGTTGTTTGCTTGTTTTTTTTTTCTTTTCTTTCTTTCTTTTTTTTTTTTTTTTTTTTTTTTTTGTAATAAGCTGAGGATCGGCCAGCACTGTGGCTCACTAGGCTAATCCTCTGCCTTTGGCGCCACGCCGGCACCCTGGGTTCTAGTCACGGTCGGGGCGCCGGTTTCTGTTCCAGTCTCTCCTCTTCCTGTCCAGCTCTCTGCTGTGACCTGGGAAGGCAGTGGAGGATGGCCCAGGTCCTTAGGCCCTGCACCCGCATGGGAGACCAGGAGAAGCACCTGGCTCCTGGCTTCGGATCAGCGCGGTGCGTAGGCTGCAGTGGCCATTGAGGGATGAACCAACGGAAAAGGAAGACCTTTCTCTCTGTCTCTCTCACTGTCCACTCTGCCTATAAAAAAAAAAAAAAAAAAAAAAGCCGAGGATCATGATTACGTTGTAAACTTGAGGTCTATTCAAGTCTATTCTTAGGCTTTGCCTGGCGAATGAAATGGAATTTAAATTTCTCCTGTATATTGATATTCTAGTCTTCAATTTTTAACTCTGAAAAGGGATAAAAAATGAAATAATAGAAAGAAAATGAAAATAAGAAAGGTGATGATTTTCTAAATTATTTGGAAGTCGCTTTAGCCAAAGAAGGAGGAGATTTCAATAAGGGTTGTTGATAGTTTAACAGCAATAGCTGCCACATCTTGATCTATACTTATGTAGGAAATAATAAATGATCAGAATGCATATCCTATATACATGGAGGACTGTTTTTTATTTTTGCCCACACTGGAATTTGCAAGTTGTTTATAGGCTACTCCACTAAGTACATACACTAAGCCTGCTATGGGGCTGCAAAGTTGGGGATGGCTAGCTACTGGGTTAAGGACTAAAACTGAGTGTAACTAAACACACTATGTCTCCAGCCTTTTCTCTGGAACCTCTAACCCTTTCATAGATGCTTGAGTTCCAAAACAGCCACATCACACAGATTGTACCACTACAGTGTCTGCTTGGAGAAAGAGCATTCTGGTACATCCTATCTTCCCAGAATCCTTGATTCAATGTTGTATTGTATACTAAATATGCATGTAATATATAGTATTTGTATTATAAAACTTTATAAAATATTGTGATTTCAAAAAAAAGTATTTTAGGTATTTGATGTGTAGTAGTAAACAAGTTATTTATATCTTATTGAACTGTTAGACTAGCACACTATTGAGACTGATAGTTCTAAACAGAATGTATGGGTGAAAAATGCTTGTATTCCCTTTTGCCATTCTATATTATCAACCAGGTGAGTTCTCTTGTATTGTTTTGGAGAAGAAATAATGATTGTTAAAAAAAAAAAAAAAAGTCCATACTGCTAGTCGTCCTGGGACACTTTATACAGAATTGTTGATTATCATTGCACAGAATTGCAAATAAACACCTGAAGCTACTAAAAAGGAGACATTCCTTAGAATCACCCAAAGTGAATTCCTTGAATGTCATATAATTCATATTTTAAATTAGTATGTCCTAAACACATCCTTCAATTTTGGGAAAAATCTATGAATACACACACACACAGACACACACACATTGATTTTACCTAAACAAGATAAGCAGATACTGTTAAATTTATATATATTCTTATATATATTCTTACCTGTGTTATATACCATTTATATATTGCATTCCTACCACTGCAATGTGGAATGCAGGTGCCCAAAATATATTCAGAATAGAAAAAATAAGTCAAATAAATGATTCACAATGATAAGATGAATAAGACTAAAGAATGTTGATATGAAAAAAATAGCAAGTCTGAAATACTGTATATGATATTTAAAACACCACCAATTTCCACTTCATTTGCAATAATGTTTAGAGATGAGAGGTTTTGCAAAAATTAATGGCAAATATATATGATCAAAAATGTGTGAATCTCAAATCTTTTACAACAATTATACTTATCTTTTTATCCTGCTTTTCCATATTTTCATTTTAGAGGTAGCCTCATGTATGATAGTTCCATTTATGAAAATAAAACATTTTCATGATTTGCTTTGCTATTTTTATTAGTATCTCTTTACACATAACTAAATGCTGGGTGCTATGTAAGATAAGATACTAAAACATCCTGCGCAATAATATTGACACAAAAATTCTTGTATATTGTTGCATTTTAATATGTTTTTTCCATGTAATTATTATTTATTATTATTTATTATTTATTTATTATTATTTCCATGTAATTATTATTACCTTCCATGTAATTATTATTTATGTGTGGCTGCATTGTAGACTTTGTCAAGGTCAGAGAACGGTATCTATGAAATGCATGATATGCATTCTCTTTATATTAACAAAAATTAAAAAGAAAAAAAAAGATGGGCCGGCGCCATGGCTCAATAGGCTAATCCTCCTCCTGCTGCGCCGGCACATCGGGTTCTAGTCCCAGTCAGGGCGCCGGATTCTGTCCCGGTCGCTCCTCTTCCAGGCCAGCTCTCTGCTGTGGCCAGGGAGTGCAGTGAAGGATGGCCCAAGTGCTTGGGCCCTGCACCCCATGGGAGACCAGGATAAGCACCTGGCTCCTGCCATCGGATCAGCGCGGTGCGCTGGCCACAGCGTGCCGGCCGTGGCGGCCACTGGGGGGTGAACCAACAGAAAAGGAAGACCTTTCTGTCTCTCTCTCTTTCACTGTCCACTCTGCCTGTCAAAAAAGAAAGAAAGAAAGAAAGAAAGAAAGAAAGAAAGAAAGAAAGAAAGAAAGAAAGAAAGAAAGAAAGAAAGAAAGAAAGATGGAAGCACAGCCAGATAGAAACAGCCCCAAGATTGCTAGCTCCATCTATTTGATTCAAGTCCTACTTTATTAACACCACTAGCCTAAATTCAAGGATACTTCAAAAGATCTCAGATAAATGGAATTAAAAGATACTATGTTTCCTATGAAGTTTTAATTCACCCTCATATATAAACAAAATACACGCTGCATTCTCGGTAAATTATTGTCTAGTACTTAGGAAAAATATACACTTATAAAGGGCCAGTGGTACTAGTAACATTTATTCTTAGCTATGGCACAAAGATATATATATATATATATATATATATATATATATTTACATACATACACACACCAGAGTCCATGTTTGCAATTCCTAAATGAATAACAACCGTTAGCATTAAATTCTCTGACTCCCAATAATGATAGAATATGCCAGTTTCTCTTGTATCATCAAAGATACAGTTTCAGACTTCCCTATGTATATATGCAAACACTTAGCAGGTGAAGACAAATATCTGTCACCAAAAGAAATTAATTTTGCATACAATCAAGACATGGTGTCAGGACCTTTAGTGCTTTTCACCATGTGAATTTCTGTCAGTTTCCTTTAGTTTTCCTGTGCCTTTATTCACACTAACATCTCTACTGCAAGCCAGCACGGTTTGTCAAACATTTGTCAATTTGCAGCAATCAATGGCCAAACTTTATTACTTCATGTTATATTTCTTTTTTTCCATTATCTCTTAATTCAATCTTCAAAAAAATCTTTAATGTTTCTTGTCAGAATATTATGTTGTTAAAATTAATTTAACAATAGCAAACAGAATCCAAATCAGCGTATTTCCCATTCTAGGAGAATAAACAGCGAGAGTAAATTAAATGAGTCAGTGAAAAACATTAATGAATAGAAGAGATATGTTACTATAATTAAGGGGGCTCATTTTGCAAACAAAATCATGTGGTCATATAAATTTTATACTATTTAATTATTCTTCATTTTTCTCAAAATAATGCATGGTACCAATTTGGTAACATTGCTTAAGAATATAGGTAATGGTTCAGTTTGTCTATTTCACAAATAGTATGACACTATTCTATAATTTTTTAATTACAAAGAGGTGGGCTAAGGGCCTTACATTGAGTCAGTGGTTAAGTCACAACTTGGGACTCCCACATCTTACATAAGAGTGCTTCATTCAAGTTACGACTACTCTACTTAATATCTAATTTTTTGTTATGTGTACCCTGGAGGCAGCAGATGGTGGTTCATGTATTTTGTAATCTATTATTTCTAATAATAATAATAATAAATATTACATAGAAGTACTTTCTGAAAATTCTATCAGAAACAAAACAGATTCTCTAAGCAGAGATTTCCAATGAAATAGTATA
This sequence comes from Oryctolagus cuniculus, assembly GCF_051225735.1. NCBI lineage: Eukaryota > Metazoa > Chordata > Mammalia > Lagomorpha > Leporidae > Oryctolagus > Oryctolagus cuniculus. Next base: position 61,548,484 of record NC_142868.1, on the reverse strand, counting down.
AGACAGCAGGACCTGGTATATGAGGGTCAGAAAGGAGAAATGTTATAAAAGCAGAAAGATAAATTGTTGGAAAAAATAATAGGCTTTCAAAGTTTATGTTAGGCAGATCTGGAATGATTCTTGTTCTGTAAATTTTAAGATAAAGATGTTGTTATTATTTCAGCTTTCTAGGCTCACAATTTTCATACATTAGAACATCGAAGAATAGAAGCACATACATCAGTTCTCTTTCAAAAGCTAATACATGGAGAAAAACCTTAAGTATACTACCTATACTACTAACTACACTAACACCACAGCATAAAGCTACAGAGATATACATCTAATAGTGGTAGCCCTTCTGGAATTATTTTTATAATTGCAAAACCCAAAAAACCGAACTACTGAATTGAATGAGAAGGTGAATAAATAGCACCTGTGTGTTTGTTATAAATAATGGATGCTTTCTGCTTTTAAGATTTGATGTATAAAGATAAGCTTTCAAATGCTCCAGAATATTATCGGCCACGTCACCCGTTATCACTCGTGCTGAATTCTTTAGCATGATTCACACACACTGCGTGCTCTCAAGGAAAGGCATTTCATAGCAGACCATCTATCCTGTACTTTAGTATATACCAATCTCTAACGGAAGGCTGAATTTATGGTTAATAAGCAACACATGAAGATTTTTAATTGTAACTATTATTATTCTGAACAAACAAGAAATATAAATTGAACTATAGATCTCAAAACAACTACAGACTTAGGTTTAAATCAGATATATTCATCACGGTACCCTAACCAGCATGAAAAATATTCTGATGGATATTCATGAACATGCTGTTAAAACAACTGATTTCCTCTAGAATTTATGGGAGTTTATGGAAATATAATCATTGTTTCATCTCTCTGTTGAAAAGGCATATGCTTTAACAGATTTCTTTCAATGGCTTATAAAAATGAGAGTTTTGTTGTGGCTTCCCTCAGGTGAAAACATGGACAAATATTATAAGGCCAACAGAATACTTCAAAAAGGAAAAGGGAGTCCATGATTAAAAGAACTTTATAATGTTGGCAACAAAGGTCTAATTATGAATTATTTTTAAATGTCATATTCTGTTTCTGACAAGTCTATTTGGAATTAAGGAAGTAGAAATTACAGCTGAATGCTTAAACATGCAACAGCAGTTATGGGCATTATATTTCTATTGATTTAAGTGATGAAAATGCTGATACTAATACCTTGAAAGGATATTTCATGGATATCTACAGTTTAACTAACTCACAATTGTATTAGTTTAAATACCTTATGGTAAGTGCTGCATTTTAAATATGATTTATTCCCATAAGTTTGGTCTCCAGCATGGTGGTGTTGAGGTGGCAGAAGCTTTCAAAGGTGGGGCCTAGTCAAAGGTAATTAGGTCATGAGATTCCATCCTAATGAAAGAATGAATGATGTGTCTTGGAATTAGGTCCGATTCCCTGTAACTGCCTGAGTTATAAAGTGAGGCCACCTCAAGTCAGCTTCTTCTCTTTCTGTATCAGTGTCATGATGTGATATAGCCAGCGGGTTCTCCCCAGCTCACCGGTGTCAGGCTATTTGGAACCTCTAGCCACCAGAATCATGAAGCCACATAAACTTCTTTATTTTATAAGTTGCTGGCCTCAGTTATTTTGTTAAGGCAAAAAAAAAAAAAAAAAAGACTAGGACAATAAGGTTATCTATGATATTAAATTCATCCATAATTTAAATATGCTATGGCAAATGAAATAGAAAAGTTTGTTGTGTCCGTAATAAGCTTTATAAAATGACTGCTGTTTTAACTGAGTCAAGCCATTAAGTATCAACCACTGTTTTCTTTTTGATGAATTTAATACTCACTTTCCCATAGAAATGGGTCATACAAATGCAGACACAAACCCACAGCAAGAACCTGTAGCTTAATATCTGTGTTATTTTTACATTATTGTTTTGTGTCAACATCTCAATGCCAAAGTCATGCTGAGCACAGGGTCATTAAGCTTACCATTTGCAAAATTAAAAAAAAAAAATTCTGGAAAATAGCTTCAGTTTCCATGTGGCTTTGGCAAAAGAAACCTGGATAATTTGTAGTATTTTGTGCCAGTAACATTTTAGGGCTGGAGTCACATCAAGAACATTAAACATCTTTCATAAAAATGAAGAAAAACTGATCTCTAGCCTTTCTTTCTGTACTGTAGCTTTCAGAGCTTGTCTTTCAGAGATGCCAAGTTGGATGTCAAACATACAGCTGAAGGTTCCTCTATTACAAGAGTCTCCAACACATGTTGAAATTTGGCTGCATTAGAAAACTAAGTACGCCTACAGTTAAACATCTTGAGTCCTTTTTGCACTAAGCTTCTGGAATTTAATTTTGATGGCACTGCTATGTGCCAATTTCTACAGAACTGTAGAAATTTACATTTGTCAACATTCTGCAATTCTATTTTCTACACATTTTCTTCATTAGCTCATTGGTGGTTCCATTCATTTTTCTAAGCCTGTAACTATCCATATGTTAGTTCTACAGGAGCAATCACCTTTTCTGTTACGACTAGACATGTATTTTAGAACAGCAGTAAACCTTAATTGCTGTTTTTTAACTCAAAATTATTAGTTGTCCTTAGGGGCAACTTACTATGAAAAACTATCATTTGTCAAAGTTCAAAGTTTGAAGCAAATTCACTCTCTAGTTATTAGCTTTGGCAGAAAGAAAGGCTTCAAGATGCTAGCATGGGATAAATTACCATTAACAAAGTTACAATAAAAACTTTTATTATAGGAATTTAAATGTTTCTTGGAGTAAAAAGAAAATTTAAAAATTCTTGCTTTATATGGCATTATTTTATGTTATCTAATTATTATATGAATATATATCATCAACTTATAATAACTCCTTCCAAACAAGTACTTTTAAAAACAATTATAATGTAGTATTTGACATAATGTGGCCATATAAAACTCAAAATATATTTTCCATTTTGTTTTTGAGATTTAATCAGTCTTTTGAGGCATAAAACTACTATATAACTATATTACAAAAGGGACAATTAATTGCATTTTTAAAATCTGTAATTAACTTTTGTGGCTAGTCATAATAGAATAAGTTATTAAGATAAAATTTTATTTCTTCATATTTTTTCATTATTTTAAATGTAATAAATAACACTATAGAAATAGATTCAAATACTTGATTTCCTTTTCCTCAAAGCATATATGCATTTCAACAGAAAGTAGTTGGCAATTGAATACGTATTTTTTAAAATAACCAATTTATTTTATTTTATTTTATTTCTTATACAAGTTTCAGGTATTTCATGTATGCATATTTAGGAACATAGTGATACTACCCACAAAAGCATATTAAAGTGACCTTGGATTTAGAAAAAATACTTGTGTTTAAATTGTGACAGGTTATTTACCAGATATTCATCTATAAGTTACTGAAAATTCTCTAATAAATCCTACTCATGCCCCTTATTATTTTTATTTTTTTAAATAGAAAAATCACTTTTTCTCAGGTGGACAAACAAGGGATAGAAACAATAATCAAATCTCAAAATGTCAATTTCAATCATATACATTATGGTGTTTTGGTTGTTGTTCTCTGTATAAAAGTTCCCACAATTCAGAGAAAACACTGTTTTTGTCTTTTTTGGGATTGGCGCATTTCACCAAACATAATGATCTTCAATCTCATCAATTTTGTTGGGAAAGTCAGGATTTTATTCTTTTTTACAACTGAGAAGTATTCCATCATGTATATATACAACAATTTGTTAATCTAGACATCAGTAGATGGACATCTGAGTCCATATCTCTGCTATTAGGAACTGAGCTGCTATAAACATGAAGGGGTACAGAAAATTCTTTCATATGCCGATTTCACTTCCTTTGGGTAAATTCCCAGGATTGGGATGGCTGAGTGATATGGTAGATCTATTTTCAGATTCCATTATTTTAAATTAAAGGAAATTTATTGAAGCTGGTGGTGGATTAACAAAATACACTTTGGAACTCAACAAGTGTTCATTCATTTTCTTAGATGAGATAATCAGAGTTCTATAAGTGCTTTAAAAACAAAATAGTTCACTTAATGTTAAACGTATGATTTACAAAACACTATTACATTTGAGACTATAAGATATTATTGAATTTTACCTAAATGCTTTACAAAAAGTTACCAAATCTGAAAATAATTAGTATAAGAACAGAAATGGCTTCTTAAATAATTAACTTAAAGCAAGAGCCAACATTTTAGGAAATAGTGTAGAAATGGTTTATATGTTTTTTTTCTAGAAATACAACAAAAATTATGAATAACATTTTAAGTTTTTTTTTTAATTACCAACTTTTGTTTACACTGAAATGCTAAAAACAACAACAAAAATTTTTAAAAAAATCACTCAAGGGAACATTGCCTAATTTTAAGGTATGATGATATGTATCATTTTATTTTTAAGACAGATTTTCCATCACTGGTTCACTCCATAAATGCCTGCAACCACTTGGGCAAGACTAGGCTGGCGACAGGAGCCAGAAGCCCAATCCAGAAATCCCATGTTGGTGGGACCCAAGAATCTGAACCCCTACCAGCTGCCTCCCAGCAAGCCCACGAGCAATAGACTGGAATTGGTAGCAGAGGTGGGACTAGAACCGAGTCACTCTGAAATGGGATGTGGTCATCATAGCAGCAACTTAAACCTATACCACAACACTCACACGTAACTCAATCTTTTTATCTAAATATCAATGACTTTTTATATTATTCATCATCTTTTTTCCGGTTTTTGTTTTTCCTTCAATTGTTTGTTGATCTCAATCTACCAGATACTCATTGTCAATGGCTATAAAAATTATTTGATCTGTTCTTTAACGCATTCTTTGTTTGCATGGACCACTATAGCACAAGTTAAATTAGAAAACTGTATGTTCAAGATACTAATTTTATTTTTCTTTTGCTACGATAGCATAGCAAAGTTGTTGTTGTTGAGTGGTATGTGAATTTTGCATAGTGACAAATTTTATTATTGGCAGAGATTATCTGGTCAAGGCAATTTTTCTCCCCTATACAAACTTCACAATTATGGGAAATGAAATATTATATAAAAAGGAATCCTTATACTATTAAATTCTAATGACATACAGGTCAAATCTTAGAACTTGGAATCATTGGTGAATTCTTTCAATATTGATTTAAACTGTCCTGGAAATGCAGGAAAAATGGAATATCTTAAAGCAATCTTGTAAGTTTTTCTTTTACCATCATGTACTAATTTTCACAGTGGGGTACAATTATTTCTACTGAAGTATTAAACTTTGGCGCATTTTGAACATGACAATATATTTTACTTTTTTAAAACATCTTTCTGAATTTTAAATTTTACTCAAATAATTTAAAGCAAAATCAGTCAGTTAGTAACTATTTATTGGAGGCTTACTCAGAGTCAGACATTATAATCTGTCCATAATATACATTTTCACAAAACAGGGACTGACATTACTCCCATAGGTCATTCATAATTAAGAATTGAGAGATTTCCATCTAGTGCCAGCTTTTTTTGATTTGCTGTTTTTGTGCAGGTCCTCGTACGTTTCCAATCTTCTCATCAAGGTGTGCCCTATCTCCATTTTACACCCCTTTGCTCTCAAATTTCAAGTCAACTCAGTACAATTCTATTTTGTACTCCTAGTGAATGGAACATTTTGCTATTTCTTCATATGCTTTTCTCATGGTTTTCTCATGGTTGTGCAATTATGACTGCTTCTTCTAACACATTCTTCCCATATAACATAGAAATATCTGAGTCACTCACCTTCAATTTCTACTAAACAGCTATTTCCCTATGGACTTCTCACCTGATCACCTATTGAAAACTGTGATACCTACCTTTCTCCCAACTTTGCTTTATTTTTCGCTAAACACACATTAACTTAGAATATATTAATATTATATCTTTTATTTTCTTTGCAGTCTGGTTTCCCTGAAGGTATTATAAGCTCCATGAAGGGATTAATTTTATATTTTTTTTCACTAATGTATCACAGCAACTTTCTAACTGTTCAGTGAAGAAATGAGAGTAGATAAACTCAATGAGTCTAATATTCATTAACAAAATATTTCAACTAAAAGTGAGTAAATTATGCCAGGAGCTTACAGAAATGAGAGAAATTGTGTTATGTTAATTATATAGTTAAAATAAAAGTCAGATTTAATCTTTTTTAAAGATTTTATTTATTTATTTGAAAGGTGGAGTTACAGACAGTGAGAGGAGGAGATAGAGAGGTCTTCCTTCTGTTGGTTCACTCCCCAAATGGCCGCAACGGCTGGAGCTGCACCGATCCAAAGCCAGGAGCCAGGAGCTTCTTCCAGGTCTCCCATGCAGGTACAGGGGCCCAAGGACTTGTGCCATCTTCCACTCCTTTCCCAGGCCACAGCAGAGAACTGGATTGGAAATGGAGCAGCCAAGACTAGAACAGATGCCCATATGGGATGCTGGCACCGCAGGCAAAGGATTAACCCACTGCGCAATGGCTCCGACTCCCAGATTTAATCTTAAATGAAGAAAAAGTCATCATTCTACTCTATCAGGAAGTGAGCATAATAGATTGGTAGATGCTACCTAAACATGCCCATCATATTGATAAGGTGCCCGGTAAGCATACGGAAGGGAGATTAACCAGGGAACATGGCTGCTGTGATGAGGTGTAATATTCCATCTTTTCAGGCATGGGTTCTATGCAGGAACGGGTGTGTATGTGCTTTGTGCATGTACAGAGATTTATATACATCGACTTATTCGACATTTGCTTTAGAAGAAGATACGGCTTCGTGTGATGACAGAGGGAATTGTTAGCTGTTGTCTGCTCACAGGGAAGCACATGGGCCATGAGTGCAGATTTTTTTTCGTGGAGATTTATTTATGTATTTGAAAGGCAGAGAGAAAGACTGGATAGACACAGAGATATCTTCCATTCACTACTTTACTCCCCAAGTTGTCACAATAGCTTTGGCAGGACCAGGCGGAAGCCAAAGTCTGGGAACTGCATTTAGGTCTCCCCCGTGGGTGGCAGGGATTGAATCACTGGAGCCATCATCTGTTGTTTCCCAGAAAGGTGGATTGGAAGCAGGTGCAGTTTTGGGCAGGCACCCTGTTAAGGGGATGCAGGCCTTTCCTTTCCAGAAAATGTTTAATGGATTTGGTAATAGATATGGGTTGCGAGTATTTATACACAGACACACACATACACAAAGACCCATATTCACGTGTGTGTATCTATATATACATATGTCATCCCAAAGAAAAATAAAATATACATATAAAATGAATTTTTAAAAATTAGAAAAATGATTATATGTTGTAGAACAATTACCAAAGATCAATGCCTTTGCTTGCATACTTAAACCTAATTACTACATATTAGAAGAGGCAAATATCCTTTATAATTAAGTGAATTAAAAAGCAATTTGCAACGGTGGGAACCTAAACGAGATATTTGCATAATTCTTTAGGGTTGATTGTACACAAAGTGGGCAGGAGAACAATTGGAAGGATACATTGAAACTTAATTTAAAGCATGCAATTACAGAATAATTATCTGGGAAGTCACAATAGCAGAGTGACAGTCTGCTTGAAGAATCTGAAATCAGTACATAGAGAAGACTGTTTGCTTCGGGCCTCAGAGACTCAGAATCTCTTCCTGTGACTGTGATGCTCATTAGCTGTGTTCCTCCTTGAGTAGAGAATTTTAGTTACACTTTTCTTTGTATATAATCGCACATCACCTTGGATGCAACTTGATCTCCCTGCTAACCTCTTGGAATATCCAAATTGAGTTCTGAGTTCCTGGCTTCGACCTGGTGTTTTGTGGATATTTGGAAAGTAAATGCAGATGAAAGATCTGTCTCTCTCTCTCTGTCTCTCTTCCATTAAGTGTGGTTTATACATTACCCTGGCTGAGATATCCTGGGCTTCCATCCTTATTCTATTACTTATCAAATGTATCACCTTAAAATTGATAACATTTCATTTTCTGCGAATGTTAATAAAGATTGTATGTAAGGTTCAGTGAGACAAGGGAGGGTGCAACCTTATTTATAAAATTATATATTTATTAAGTACCTGGCAATACTAAATATTCAGCTACATTAAGTATTTTTATAATTTGTATTGTCTCAAGCTTTCATAGAGCCAATTTGTAGTTCTTTTCCTATTATGTTATTATATATGTGTATACATACATTATGTGTGTTATGTTTATTTCATATCAATTAACACATAGCAATATTATGTTTATATTAACATAATTATTTAAAATATCGATAGAATAGCAGAGTAGGTGCAGGTGACATCCTACTGTGCTAATTAACATCCATTTGCTCATCCATATCTCTTCCTCACCTTCCCCTATATTCATCCTCAGCTGGCTTCTGAGTAATTTTGTAGCTCGGGCCATTAACAGAGGAAGAAAGTTTGTATTTAATCTACATTCCACTGCATGTGTCTGAGGCAAAAGTCAACTCTGGACAGAACTCCCTCAGATGCACATTTCACTGGGTTCTGTCTATGCTATTTCCTCCCCTCACCTCTTTATTGCCAGAGGTGTGAATAGCTTCATGCAGTTGACAGTGTTATATCTGGACTGTGCCTCTACAACTTTTGTATGATCCCTTAATTCTTTGTGTAACTCGTACATAAACCATTCTTCTTTCTGTGGGATGCTCACTGAGAGTGCTCTTAAACGCGGCCTTCAAAATAAGTTTTGGGAATGAGTTGGAAAATACTTGCATGGCATTGAAATCTCTGGCAGGCATTATTAGCATAATTATTCAAATTTTTCTTACGAGGTGAAAAGGAAATTTTTGGAGATCAAGTGCTTGTTGTACTTGATTGCACTTGAGATTATAAACACTGAGAGTTCGACAAGCTGCCTCACAGCACTGAAGACTTTACACGACAACAAGAAAAACAACAATATAAATCTTAAATTCCCAATGTAAGTTGTAAGAGGAGAATCCAAAATTTTTTTTCTTTGGTGTTATTTATATTTGCTTATTAAATGTGACTGCAAGTCAGGTTTACTTATTTATTTTTATTTATTTGAAAGGAAGAGAAACAGAGAGAAGTCTTCCATTCATTGGTTCACTCCCCAAATGCCCACAATAGCCAAGGCTGTGCTAGGCTGATACCAGGAGCCAGCAGTTCCATCTTGGTTTCCCTCATGGGTGACAGGGACACAAGGACTTGGGTATCTAATACCTTACAAGATGTGCAGTAGCAGAAAATTGGAATTGGTTGCAGAGCTGGATTCAAACCCTGGCATTCCTATAGGGCATGGAGGCTTTTCATTTGGCATCTTAACTGTCTTCCTGTCCCTGAAAATCAGCTTTAAGATATAATTTATTAATAGTAATATCACAAAAGACCAGTTAAATATAAGAATTCACAAGTCTTATTTTAGTATAGGCACTGAATCAGAGTTGGATCTTTCAGACATGGAGTAGGAATATCTGTTCAAACATATAAAGCAACCTAATACCCCTGAAGGTCATTACCAGGGATAGCTACCTATCCTCTCTTATCTGATGATTTTATAAAGATTTGTTGTAATGACTTCACCTGAGGTAGACTTCCTGTCCCTTCAAAATGTCCATGTTACACCCTTTCATAGGTTGCTTTGAGATTTTTTTAATAAGAGCCAGATACTAGAATTCCTTGGGATAATATTAAACAAAGAATAAGTTTAAATAAATTATTATGTTGAGGGTCTGGTGCTGTGGCACAGCAGGTTAAAGCCTCAGCCTGCACAGTGACATACTGTATAGGTGCTGGTTCAAGTCCTGGATGCTCCACTTCTGACCTAGCTCCCTGCTAATGCATCTGGAAAGCAGTGGAGGATGGCGCAAGTCCTTAGGATCCTGCACCATGTGAGAGACTTGGAGGAAGCTCCTGGGTCCTGGTTTCAGATCAGCTCAGCTGTGATCATTGCGGACATTTGGGGAGTGAACCAATGGAAGGAAGAATCTCTCTCTCTCTCTCTCTCTCTCTCTCTCTCTGTAACTCTTTCAAATAAATAAAATAAATCTTTAAAAAAACAGAAATTATTATGTTCAAATTCAAATTCAAAAAGTTTGATGTATCATGATAGTCGATATGTCAATATACCATTTTTAAATCATATTAAGTGGTAACACCAAAAGTGGCTGCCATTTTCACAAGTAACAGAAGGAAGCAGCATAGTCCCAGCACTTGGTGCACAACTCTGAACTAGGCAAATGTATCTTTCTCAGTTCTGATTCATGATAACAGAAATATGTGGTTCACCTTAACCTGGCAGAGGAGTCAGAAGAGCTACATTGCCCCACCCCTGGGCCATGCCAACTCTCTCCCATGTAGTAACATTGTCCAGGCTGGTCTGGCCACATTGATAACTCATGGAACATCACACAAGATGAACATGGTGAGAGCTCTATGTTGACTAAATCTACTGAGAAAGAACTATCAAGTCATCTAAATGCTTTTTTGTGAAGTTTGTGTGTACAGAGTGAAAGGTAATATTCATAATAATTCAGGTGCCTGCCACATTGTTCTACCACACAGAGACTTGTGTTCTGCATCCTGTTCTGTATTATGACACTTTATCTCTTCTTGAATTGAAGACAATACATGTCCCTATCACTGCCCAGCACAATGAACAAAGCCTGTCTGATGAATGTTTACATATGGTGAATTACTACCCACCTACAAGTGATTTGGATGACTGACAGTTTTGAGGAGAACACCAATTAAAAGAAAGCTTTGCAGCAGGTTTAGACACTATCATTTAATTTCAGATATTGCATACACACTATAACTGGAACCAGGTCATTTCTCACTATAGCTCTGTGGTTCTGGAAATTTCCGGTTTCTTGCAAGAGCACAGCTCCTGAAGAGCCATCCAACCCATAATGATCCACTTTATCTTACCACTTGGTTAATGTCAGTGCTCAGATTATAGGACTAAACATTATTCTTTATGTTTTGATGAGGATATTTTGTGGTGATATTTATAATTGAATTGGTGGACTTTGATTATAATAGATTATCCTCTATAACGTGAGTGAAATCATTCAGTTGAAGACCTGTATAGACCAAAAGGCCGCTTCTGATTAAGCAGCTGGAAAGTCTGCCCACAGAAGGCCTTCACAGCTCTCAACACTGGGTGCTTCCTAATTTGCCAGAAGGTTGCCTTTACTGTTTAAAATTTTTAGTTATTTTTATTTGAAAGGCAAGAGAGAGAGAGAGAGAGAGAGAGAGAGAGAGAGAGAGAGAGAAAGGTTTGCAAATATCTGCAAGAACTGGGACTAGGAGATTAGGCTGAAGTCAAGAGCCAGGGGCTTTGTCTGGGTCTCCCATGTGGGTGGCAGAGATGTATTTGATCCATCACCTGCTACCTCCCAGGGTGAACACTAGCAGAAAGCTGGATCAGAAGGGAAGGCAGGACTTGAACCAAGGTACTCTGATATGGCATATGGGCATCTCAAATAGTGCTTTAACCACTTTGACAGCATGGCCACCTACCCCTGCATATGGCCTTTTACTGGAACTAGGACTCTTTCCTGAGTCTCTATACTGATGGATTAACTATCCTATTGGATTTGAACTTTCCAAGTCTCCACACCACCTGGGCCAATTTCTTTAAGTAATTCTCTGTACTATATCTATCTCCTATAGGTTTTGTTTCACTATGAACCTTGAATAATGAAGTGTTCCATCATTCCTTTTCTGCTTGAAATTTAGATTTTCAAATTTTTTATTTATTTAAGAGAGAGAGAAAGAGAGAGAGAGAGACAGAGACAGAGACAGAAAGAGAAAGGGAGAGAGGGAGAGTGGGAGAGAGAGAGAAATAGAAAGAGAAACAGAGAGAGATATACCCACTCACTGGTTCTCTCACAAAATACCTGCAATTTGGCAGTTTTAGGGAAAAGACAAACAGTTAAAATTTATAAGAAGATATTATAAACATTTCAGACATTAAATACATTAAACATACTTAGGAAATAAAATATGTGTATATATTTTATAATAGACCTATCTGCTCCTTATTGAATAAGGATTGCATTTGAAAAAAAAGATTTCAAATGGTGAACACTAGTTGAACCTATAAGATGACAAGATACATAAAAATACACTGAAGAGGCATAACTTTTTATCACCATATGTTTTAAAATAATTACAGGATCATAAAACACACTTGGGAACTTATCTCAATTAGAAGTCTCATTCCCGAGGGGAATAGGGTAATTTGGAAACAGGAGTTACTTATAAATTGAAAAGATTCAGATGATTTATCAATGCCTATTATTTTAGAAGTAAAGAAAATAGATCTGTAAGGTCTCTAATTTAATGAGGACTAATTTACTTTCAGGAGCAAGTGAATTATGTTTTTAAAGAATTATGACTATGATCTGGTTTTAGTGACAAAGTCAGATGATTAACCCACAGCCTGTAACACAACCAGGAATGTATCGAAGTCAGACGTGTCATTCTGTCTCTATTAATTCTGTGTGACTTGGAGATTATTTTTAAAATATAAAAAGCAAACACATGCTGCTGCTCCCTTCCATTCTTGTATGTGTGTATTACACATTATATTTGACTTTTTATGCCATTATGACATGAAGTCTTCTTACTAGAACATGGTCAACTTTGTAGCATGCAACTGGGATAGACAATCTGAGTATGCATTAGTTAACGGTATCAAGTAACATGAATCCAGAGGTCCAAAATAGATCTACACTGTCTTTATGAACTGGCAATATATTTCCTTCGAGAGATTTTAAATGTAAAACTCTGTGAAAAGACAGTTAACAAAAACATAAAATTCTCCTAGCTGTGTGTTAAAGTCCAGCAATACCAATAGCATAAACAATTTTGAAAATTCATGTGTCCACCTAGTTTCCTACATCAAGAACCACAATATACTTTTCCAATAGAGATGTTTCAAAAAAATTTTGTCCAAGCAATGGTTTTGGAAGTCTTCCTGACTTTCTTTTCACTTTCTTTACGCAAACAAAGCTATGCTCTATTCATTCTATCGCCACATATCCTTTTCCTCATCTTTATTCTAATGTCTTTATCTGAGCCCAGTCACCATTATTTCTTTTTTGAACTATTTGAATAGCCTCATAACGATTTCTTAACTATTTCAATAGCCTCTTATCTTCTGTTGACTATAACTTCCATATAATCCACTTTCTACTCTCACAGCAGAATATCTTTTAAAAATTTGAATATATGTACTTCAAAAGCTCTTTAATTCCCTGCTAGTATATCTGTGATGAGGAGTACAATCTTACTAGGTCTAAAGTGCCTCTTTCATTTAGTCTACTTTAACCTTTCCAGCAAGAGTCTGCCTCACTCGTCACCCTCAAGCCACTCTGGACTTGTTTCTCACTTCAGAATTTTTACACAAATTGTTCCCTTAGTCAGGAGAGCACTAAGTTATTTTTCAAGTCATAGCGTAAATGTCATTTCCTCCAGCAAGTTTCCCTGACCTTCAGTCTAGGATAAAATTTCTTGATATATTCTCTTGTAGCATCCTTAAAATTTTAAATTTGGTGTTCTAGGATCTGCTGGATTCCTGTCTTCTCCCTGAGCTGCAGCATGAGCATTCCGGCCTTGCAGGCTTTCCCTGTTTTTGCCTCTCTTGCACTCAATTCACTGCATGAAATACACGAGGTATTAAATTTCCTTTTTAATCAGCAAATGTTCATCAGTTTGTCTTAAAACTACACCACAGGAATATGGTAAAACTGATGCTCAGATTTTAATGGAAATTAACAGACTTTTGAACAATAACTTTTACCTTGAAAGACTGATTTTAAATAAAATACTCAGTGAATTTTCTATGCATTTTATATAAAGATCCTGAAATTTTTAAAAAATATTATTATGCTTATTATATTCCCTGGACTATTTTGCCTTCCTCAGCAGTAAGTTTATGTAAGTCCGTTGTTCAGAAATAATAGCTCCTCTTAGTTAAGATTTTCTAGCATAAATATATCTCCTCTTTTTTCCATTTCTCACTCCCCTTTCAATTATTACTCAATTATTATAATGGGCCTTTTAAATCTGTGTCATTTATTGTGTTCAAGCTCATATCATTTTTGGGATTAAACATAATACAAATAGTGAATAAAAAGCCCTAGAAAACCTATTTCAGTGTTAAACAATTCCTCTAGTGATTATCTCTCACATTTTAAAGTCTTTGAAATATACTCCTTAATCTAACAATTGAAATGAAAGGCATAGAAAATTTCTCATGTTTTTCAAAGTTATCACAATTTATAAAAAACAGTGAATATATGTATTCTGCTCGTCCAATACATTCTTTCTGTAGAAAAATGCATGCTACAAATACATACAGTAACAATTTCAAGGCTTTCAAAAAATAATGACTTAAATAGATCTTAGAAACTGTGCGGTCAGAAACAAACAGAATTACAATTAAAGTAATATTATCAGTATTGTTCAAATGACGTGATGAAGTTTAACAGATAAGGGAATGTAACAACCAATGTATGATTTACCTTTGGAAATAACATGAAGGAAACTTAATGGGAAAGATGATAAGGAAAGGTTAAGGATGCTGATTATGAGGACAAAATGTAAAATTCATAAAGATCAGGGAGAACTTCCCAGTAAATTTTCCCACCACAAATCACTCAGCTGCACTGAGACATATGAAAAAGGAAAGAAGGAAGGAAGGGAGGAAGGAGGGAAGGAGACAGGGAGGGAGGGAGGAGAGGGAGAGGGCACTGTACTGCATAGATCTACATACCTATTGCTGAGCTTAGCTTTGTTAAGGTACGTGGTATTAATGCGTTGTAACATAGTAAAGTAACAGCTACTTGGCACAAAATGTTAATTGTGTATTGTTTAACACAACTTCCAAGGAAAACAACTATCATTCCCTTATTTACAAAACTTTTTTAAGTTCTAGTTTTCATTTCCAAATCACCTTTTGAGACACATAGAACAGATTGCATTTCATGTTTGCTCTGGGGGACTGATGAACATGAAAGCAATTTGAAAGGGTGCTTCTCAAACTGTAATATTCATACAAGCCACCAGGAGATCTTGTTAAAAAGCAAACTCAGATTCAGCTTCAGTTTGTCTGGGAGAGGCCTGAGGTTTTGCAGTCTAATAAGCTCCTTTATGTTGCATATACTCCGGTTCTGCAGAGCATACTTTGAATAGCAAGCGTCTAAAGCAGCAGCATCCAACAGAAATGTAATGTGAAACACAAATGACATTTTAAACTTCTTAGTAGCCATATTTAAGAATAAAAATTAACAGGTAATATGAACATTGGTAAGATACTTTTTTCAACCTAATATCTACCAAAGATCATTTCAATATGAAGTGAAGATAAAATTTTAATGAGATGTTTATGTTCTATTTCCGTATATCTCTATGTCAATGTTGCACTTTCATTAAAATGTCTACCTGATGCAATTATGTAGCATGAAACTTACAATAGAAAAAGAAGATTCACATTTTCAGATGTTCTGCACATGGAAGCTGGTCAATTTGAAATGTAGCAACATAGTTACCAATTTTTTAAAGTATCATCTTAATGAATTTAAACTTAAATTTGAAAACTGGTACCCACATAAGTAATAATATCTTTTATTTTATTTTATTTTTTTATTTTTTATTTTTTTTGACAGGCAGAGTGGACAGTGAGAGAGAGAGAGAGACAGAGAAAGGTCTTCCTTTACTGTTGCTTCACCCTCCAATGGCCGCTGCGGCCGGCGCACCGCGCTGATCTGATGGCAGGAGCCAGGTGCTTCTCCTGGTCTCCCATGGGGTGCAGGGCCCAGGCACCTGGGCCATCCCCCACTGCACTTCCGGGCCACAGCAGAGAGCTGGCCTGGAAGAGGGGCAACTGGGACAGAATCTGGCGCCCCGACCGGGACTAGAACCCGGTGTGCCTGCGCCGCAAGGCGGAGGATTAGCCTAGTGAGCCGCGGCGCCGGCCCAGTCATAATATCTTAAGTATGCTGGATGTGAAGTGGAGTTTCAGAAGGCAACACCCAATTTCTCATCCATTAAATACTGTTTGAACTTCAATTTATGCTAAATATTATTTTCTGAGTGCCTCAGTTGGATAAATAAAAGGAGAGGCTACTTAATTGTGAGGTATAAAAATATCTTCTGATATCTAAGAACAGGAGTTCATCTGGGTCTCAATGATTGGAACCCAGAAATATAAAATCCATAAAAATGTATTTTCATATATTTAGTCTCCACTTTGAAAGAAAACATTTTTCTTACCTGCTCTGCACACACACAAAAAAAATAATCCTCTCTTCATCGACATTGTGTTTGAAAAATGCTTACCCCCAAATTCCTGAGGTAACTGGTTACTTACATTTTGTTCTTCCATGTCAAGCCCAGTCCTCCCTTTTTATGTAATGCTGAAGCCAAGGTCTGCAAACTACATTCATGAGCTTTTCTTGGTACACGCCATGAGCTTTCTGCATACAGTCTGGAGGGAGGAAGTGAAATAGGAGGATTTGAGAAGTGATTTTTATTTCCTTATCCTGTCACTTTCACTTTGGCAACAGGGGACAATTATGGCCCTATTTTCTGAATTATTTTATCAGCTTTATGATCATAGGCACCTCTTACAGATGCTACTATCAGCTTAATAATCCTCTCCTGTTTTAAGAAGTAGACACATGGAGCTATCTTTAGATGTCAATGACTCGCTGAATTCCTAGATTCTGTTAATACTGTGTCTCTACTTCTCTGTGTGAGTGGCAGCTCCCAGATGAAATCCATCTAAAAGGGTGGTGGTAGTTCATTTATACTTATCAATATAATGGTAAGCTCAATTCTGTAGTTGATATTTGGTTTGTGAAGCTAAAAATATCTATGTTACCCTAGAGTATTTTTGTTGCTGTTGTTATTTCAGTATTTCAATATTTGAATAACTGATCTGTTGTGTTAAATCCTATTTTTCACAATATATCAAACGGTTTCTATGTTCCTGACTCATCCTCATTGAAATAATGTGGCACACAGAGAAACTCACTGCAAACATTCAATTCCAATTCCAAATAATAGGAGAGAGAATCCTAAGAGTTTATATGGTACAAGGTGCCCATTCTTGATCTCATAAACAACAATGAAGGGAATAATTTTATGTATGTAAAAAAGTCTGCCAGAATCCACCTGCATGACATATTTTTTTGAGAGAAATTATTTCTAACAAGGGAGAAATATTCAGCTGTGAAAATATCTCAAAAATATTTTTATCTATAGGATAGTCCTATATTCAAATCTCTGCTCCATGGCTATATTAATGATATAGTCTTGAGTCAATTACATACAGATGTATTTTGCTATGGACTGCATCTTGTTTTCCCCCTTTCATTATCATGTTTTTTCAAAAATGTTCATAATATAAAGAGAACAGATTTCATGTATTTCATAGATAATATTCTAATGAGATAACCGTATTTCTCTTCTTCTCTCCCTAAATATCCCTCCTTACTTTCTTCCTCTTTTTCCTTTATTTTTTCAATAAAATAATTTTTTTGACAGGCAGAGTGAACAGTGAGAGAGAGAGAAACAGAGAGAAAGGTCTTCCTTTTATGTTGGTTCACCCTCCAATGGCCGCTGGGGCCGGCGCACTGCACTGATCTGAAGCCTGGAGCCAGGTGCTTCTCCTGATCTCCAATGCGGGTGCAGGACCCAAGCACTTGGGCCATCCTCCACTGCACTCCCTGGTCACAGCAGAGAGCTGGACTGGAAGAGAAGTGACTGGGACAGAATCTGGTGCCCCGACAGGGACAAGAACCTAGTGTACCGGCACCGCAAGCAAAGGATTAGCCTATTGAGCTGTGGCACCGGCCCAATAAAATA
Organism: Oryctolagus cuniculus; assembly: GCF_051225735.1. Taxonomy (NCBI): domain Eukaryota; kingdom Metazoa; phylum Chordata; class Mammalia; order Lagomorpha; family Leporidae; genus Oryctolagus; species Oryctolagus cuniculus. Next base: position 61,530,565 of record NC_142868.1, on the reverse strand, counting down.
ATTTTTAAAGATTTTATTTATTTATTTAAAATACAAAAAGTTCATGTATTTCCTATACACAGATCCAGAAACTTAGTAATACTTCCTGCCCTACCCTCCTCTGCCCATGCTCCCAGACCTCTTCCTCATACTTTATTTTATTCTCATCCTTAATTCTTTACAAAAATCTACTTTCAGTTTACTTTATTTTCATGAGATTAACCCTACAGTAAGTATAGAGTTCAACAAATAGTATGAGAGAAAAAAGCAAAAACAAAACACTGTTTCTCAACAGTCGAGACAAAGACTATAAACAATAGCCAACTCTCAAAGTGTCAATTTCAGTCCTATGCATTACCTTTTAGGTACTCTATTAATTGCCACAGACATGGAAAACACATGATATTGTTCTTTTGGGGACTGGCTTATTTCATAATTGTTTCCAGTTGTATCCATTTTGTTGCAAATGGCAGGATTTCATTCTTTACTGTTATATAGTATTCCATAGTGTTTATATACCATAATTTCGTTATTCAATGTTCAGTTGATGGACATGTGGATTGATTCCATATCTTAGCTATTATGAGTTGAGCTGCAATAAACTTTGGGGTATAGCTCACTCTTTGATGTGCTGATTTATTTCTAGGAGTGGGATGGCTGTGTCATATGGTAGCTCTATTTTCAGATTTCTGAGGTATTTCCATAACATCCTCCTCAGTGGTTGCACCAGTTTACATTCCCAACAGCGGATCAAGGTACCTTTTTCTCCACATCCTCGGCAGTATTTATTGTTTGCTGATTTCTGTCTGAGAGCCATTATAACAGGGGTGAGGTGGAACCTCATTTTGGTTTTGATTTAAATTTCCCTAATAACTAGTGATCCTAAAGACTTTTTTCATGTGTGTATTGTCCATTTGAATTTTCTCTCTTGAAAAAAATGCCATTTTCAAGCCCTTAGCCCATTTCTTAACTGAGTTGTTTGTTTTGTTGTTGTTGAGTTCCTTGAACTCTTTGTAAATTCTGAATATTAATACTTTATCAGTTACATAGTTTGCATAGTTTTCTCTCATTCTGTCAGTTGTTTCTTCACTTAGCTGAGTGTTTCTTTGGCAGTGCAGAAGCTTCTCAGCATGATGTAATCCGATTTGTCAATTTTGGATTAGAGTGCCTATGCTTCTATGGTCTTTTCCAAGAAGTCTTTGCCTATGCCAATGTCTTGCAGAGTGTTCCCAATGTTTTCTAGTAATTTGATGGTATTAGGTCAAGGATATAGGTCCTTGATCCATTTTGAGTGGATTTTTGTGTAAGGTTCAAGGGGTCTTGTTTCATACTTCTGCACATGGAGATCCACTTTTCCCAGCACCATTTGTTGAAAAGACTGTCCTTGCTCCAGGAATTGATTTGAGCTCCTTTGTCAAAGATAAGTTGTTATAAATGCATGGAATGATTTTTTCAGTTTCTATTCAGTTGCATTGGTTTACATGTCTATTTTTTTGCCAGGACCAGGCTGTTTTAATTATAATTGCCTTATAGTATGTCTTGAAATCTGGTATCATGATGGCTCCAGCTTTGTTTTTGTTGTATAAGATTAATTTAGCATTTCAGGGTCTCTTGTGCTTCCATATTAATTTTAGCATCATTTTTTCTAGATCTGCAAAGAATGTCATTGCTATTTTGAGGAGAATCTCATTGAATCTGAAAGTGTTTTTGGAATCATCAACATTTTGATGATATTAATTCTTCAAATCCATGAATAAGTATGATTTTTTCCATTTTTTGTGTCTTCTATTTCTTTATTTAATGTGTTGTAATTTTTATTGTAGAGGTCTTTGATATCCTTGGTTAAATTTATTCCAAGTTATTTAATTTTTTTGTAACTATTTGAATGTGATCTTAAAAGTTGTTTCTAAGCCGTGGTATTGTCTGTGTATACAATTTCATTTTTGTGTGTTAATTTTATATCCCACCACTTTACCAAGCTCATTTAATAGTTCCGATTGTCTCCCTTTTTAAAAAAAGATTTATTTACTTATTTGAAAGGCAGAGTTACAGAGAGGTGAGGCAGAGGCAGAGAGAGAGAAGTCTTCCATCTGCTGGTTCACTCCCCAGTGGCTGGAGCTGCACTGATCCGTAGTCAGGAGCCAAGAGCTTCATCCAGGTCTCCTAAGAGGGTGCAGGGGCCCAAGGACTTGGGCCACCCTCCACTGCTTTTCTAGGCCATAGCTGAGAGTTGGATGGGAAGTGCAGCAGCCAGTTCTCAAACCAGTGCCTATATGGGATGCCAGCACTGCATGCAGCGGTCCTACCCACTACACTTCAGCACCGGCCCCTAGTTGTCTCTTAATGGAGTTTTTAGATTTCTCTCTATATAGAACCATATTATCTGCAAATAGTGATAGTTTGATTTGCTCCTTTCCAATTTGTATTCCCATAATTTTGATTTACTTCATAATCACACCACTAACACACCACTAACCATAATGTTCAACAAGTAACAAGTAGAAAGACCAATACTTCACAGGACTATAAAGAAGGTGTTAAAACAACAATCAAATAATAAGACATTGGCTTCATCCTTATACCTTGTTTGAAAAGAAATTCTGCAGGGTGTTTTTGGATAGCATAAAATCCTAGTACTATTTTTCCATATAAGCAAAATATTATCTATTCCACTTTACCTTTTTAACCAATACTCTTTTTCTATCTTTCCAGAAACTTTCCTCAAAAATGTTTTTTGTAGTAATTATTTCTCCTTTCCTTATATTTTGCATTTAAATCACTATGTTCATGCAGGCATGGAAAGCCAAAACACTCTGGAAAAAAAAAAAAAACCTACATGAAAGATTTTCGTGAATGAGATCCCAGTGAAAAGAATAGGTCATCAAAGAAGGAGGTACCTTTCTCTGAAGGGAAGAGAGAACTTCCACTTTGACTATGACCTTGTCTAAATATGATCAGAGTTGGTGAACTCAAAAGGCTTCCATAGCCTTGGCAGCTCATGTCAAGAGCCTAGGGTGATTCCTGATGCCATAAACAAGAGTGTCAATTTGTTAAGTCAACAACAGGAGTCACTGTGCACTTACTCCTCATGTAGGATCTCTGTCCTTAATGTGCTGTACATTGTGATTTAATGCTATAACTAGTACTCAAACAGTATTTTTCACTTTGTGTTTCTATGTGGGTGCAAACTGTTGAAATCTTTACTTACTATATGCTAAACTGATCTTCTGTATACAAAGAGAATTGAAAATGAATCTTGATGTGAATGGAAGGGGGGAGGGAGAAGGAAAGAGGAGGGTTGCGGGTGGGAGGGAAGTTATGGGGGGGAAGCCATTGTAATCCATAAGCTGTACCTTGGAAATTTATATTCATTAAATAAAAGTTAAAAAAATCACTATATTCAGGAATTGTTTTCCATATAATAAAGAAACTTCTTACCCATCCATAAAGAAATGCTTATGCTGAAATGAGTAATATCATGTCTTTTTGTCAACCCAAAGCTCCATCTGACTTGACTTGCCAGCCTCATGTGTGCATGTGTTCACACCTTCCTACTGAATCACTCTCTTTTCTTGTCTCATAAGACACTGTGTTTTTCTCCTTTCCTTTTCCTTCATGTATCATTTTGGTCTCCTTGACATCTAAATACTTGAGTGTCCCAGAATTTAGTCCTTGGAGTACCTCTCCCTCTACACTAATTCTATCATCTCATTAATTCTCCTATCTTTAAAAAGGCTGACAAATCCCAAATCTGTACCCTTCACCTGGAAATCTCCCCTAAGCTCCAAACATATATATCTAACCAATGTTTGATATCTCTATTTGAATATTAACAGGCATTTTAAACTTAAAAAGGCACTCAAAAATCTGGCTAAAATAAAATGCGTACATAAATTGTCTGAAAAATATTTTTTCTATTCAACCATAATTTCTACTCAACTATTCATCTTATTATTTTATGCTTTTTAATAAATAATTAATATTTCCACATATTTTAACTTAGATATTATATACCACCTTCACTCCTTTTTATGTTTTATACTTCACAGTGAGTTAAGCAAAACATGCTGGATCTTATATGAAAATATCAGCAGAAACCGACCAGTTCTTTTCCCCATTTATAGTTTCCACTGCCCTAATTTATGCCAATATGAAGTTTTAAATAGGCAATTTTAATAGTTTTCTAATTGTGTTAATAGACAGGAGATCCTTTTAGACAGGAGATATGTTGTGTCTAGTTTTTTTAACACATACTTACACACTTCTTTTTCAAAAGATTTATTTATTTACTGGAAAAATCAGAGTTATAGCAAGAAGGAGAGAGATAGAGAGCGAGAGAGAGAGAACCTTCCATCCCCTGGTTCACTCCTCAATGGCTGCATCAGCGGGGGCTGGGCCATGCCAGAGCCAGAACCTTCTTCTGGGTCCCCCATGTAGGTGGCAGGGGCCTAAGCACTTGAGTCATCCTCCGTTGCTTTCCCAGGCACATTAACAGGAGGCTGCATCAGAAAAGGAGTAGCCAAGGCATGAACCAGGGCCTATATGGGATGCCAGCTTTGCAGGCAGAGCCTTTAATTGCTACATCACAGAGTCATCCACACCTATACACTTCTTAATATATACTTGGTACACATTAACACATTACATGCTTCCTATGATTCTATGAAATAGATGCAACTATCATCCTAGATATATTCCATGAGAAAAACAAGACACAGAAGTGATAAGCAAATGTACTAAGATCCCATCATTGATTAATACCAGCTATGGATTACGGCCTATTTTCTACAGTATTCAAATTCATTCTCCGAACTGCTATGCTACACTCAACTCTTATTCCAACAAAATTCAGAACATGTAAATTACCTGCTCAAAACCAGCCAATGAATTTCAAACTTTACTCAGTTTAAAAGTCAAAGCACTGAACATAATTTGGAAAGCCTTAAATGAGCCAATCTCTGGTCAACTTTGAACTCATACCCTTCTCTTTTCTTCATTCTCAACTCCCAGTATATTGAGCTTGAAGTACTCAGAACAAAGAGATAAACTCATGTTTCTAGGCCTTTGAGCTTGCTGTCCCCTTTGCCTGGAATTCCTTCACCAGGGTCTGCGTGGTGTGTTCATGCACTTGTCAGTTATATATTTGAGTATCATGTTCTCAGTGAGGTTTCTTTTTATCAGTACATCTAAAATCTCCCACCCTCAATTCTCCAACCTGCTTCACTTGTTTCTTTTTCTTTCTTACATATCATATATTCTACACATCTTATTTTTTGTCTTTCTCAGTGCCCCCTCACCCACCAGTATATAATATTCATGCAAGAGAAGTTTTCACTAATTACTATGTCTCCAGTTCAGGTAACATAATCTGTGCTCAATTTGTTTAATTAATAAATATGGTTTTTAAAAGGAAATTGGGATATATTAAACTAGCATCTGTCATTTGACAATATCAAGTGCTTTTTGTATATGGAGAGGGCTTCCATTTTTCTATTTTACACTTTGACTTTTAGAAAATTCACTAAAATGAAGACTTTTATGCATAAAGACCTGTGTCACTTGGACACAAAATGCTATCCCAAATAGGTGGTAGAAAGGAAATATTGAGAGGTGGGAAGATTACATAGAACAAAAGTAATAAGCACAGGCACAAAATTGTATCTTGCATCAGACTGAGTAAGGATGTAAAAGCCCCTAGTTCATGGATGGGACAATTAACTGTTACTAATTTTAAAAATAATTTTCCTTCAATAAAAAGACACAAATGTGGAGATTTTATGTCTCCAGTAAGTATTTTAAATAATTATTTATATATTATATATTTTAATAATCCAAATCTGATTGCATCACTCTACCATGTAAATAATAGCTAACCAATCAATAAAATTGAAGACAAACATAAAGAAAAAAGGAAGGAAGGAGCAAGCAAAGAGAGAGTGAAAGGAAAGAATTAAAAGAGGATCATGCATGTAATGTCATAGAATCTCTGCCAGAGATATCTGCAGTATTCTGGGGTGCTTCTAGAAACAAAAACATGTACACATAATTAAAATCAATTTTTCAAAGCATTTTAGAGGTGAAAAATGTCAGTAGAAATTGACCATGTTCCAAGTCCTCATTTTCTTCAACTGTGCTATCCAGGTAAAAAGTATGCCTTTGAAATTAGGTTTTATATTTGTCTTGAGTTTCCTGGATCAAATTTTCCATGGTTCTGTGCATGTTCCCTAGCATGAAAGAAAATAAATGTGAATTCATTTAATGCTAACACAATCCCAGAGTTTATATTTGTATTCTGTTTATGTTAAAATATTAAAAATTAACATGTTTATTAAACTGAAATTAATATAATAATACACAATAGAAATTATGAAGGAACACAGCATTATGTTCCATTAACACATGGTAGGATAGGAGGTACTTAAGTGTATGTTCTAAATTTTGGCCATAGTCCCTATGTGAATGAAAATAAATTAGAAACCATAATATTTTTTTTTTTTTTTGACAGGCAGAGTGGACAGTGAGAGAGAGAGACAGAGAGAGAAAGGTCTTCCTTTGCCGTTGGTTCACCCTCCAATGGCCACCGCTGCAGCCGGCGCACCGCGCTGATCCGTTGGCAGGAGCCAGGATCCAGGTGCTTTTCCTGGTCTCCCATGGGGTGCAGGGCCCAAGCACCTGGGCCATCCTCCACTGCACTCCCTGGCCATAGCAGAGAGCTGGCCTGGAAGAGGGGCAACCGGGACAGAATCCGGCGCCCCGACCGGGACTAGAACCCGGTGTGCCGGCGCCGCAAGGTGGAGGATTAGCCTATTGAGCCACAGCGCCGGCCCAGAAACCATAATATTTTTTAAAAGTGACTTTGCACTTCTGCCATTTTTATTTAATAAGCCAATATAATTAAACTATGGGATAAATAAACCTGTTTGATATTTCTGGACATTTACAGCAACAATTTAAGAGGCAGAATAACAGCACATTTATAGTTTTCCTTACAGCTAACAGATGTGTGATCACACCACTGTAGTATATTTTTACTTTAAATAGTAGTAAATTTAGTTCTTGCTCTTCCTTAAAGCACAAAACAAAATAAAGTCCCTTAACAAATTTTCTTGCTGTTTCAAAATAATGTGCTGTAGTTCCCATCAATGTATGTTGTCTGTCAACATTAAGGAACTCAGAATAAAACAAAGGTCTGTAACTAGCCTGACAGATGTATATTTGACACTTCTGGAAGCATCAGGATTTGTTCGGCACACAATCTCTCTTTCTCTAGGGATCTAAGAACAATAGAGGAATTTAATTTTTCAGGCCAGTATAAAAGATTCTGAAATATGTTTTATATGAAATAGATGCGACAATCATTGATACACTGAAGTAAGAAAAAGAAATTCGCAACCGAATTACCTATGATTCACTTGTCCATTTTCCAGTGGGCTCATATGGCATTAAACAGTGTAAAAATACGACAATCTTCTGTAAGCTAACCGAGGACATTCTTCATTTTGTTGAGATGACATGTCTGACAGTTGTTGGTGCGATAAGATCTATGGAAGTATTGTCCACAAGTTTGAGGACATAAAAAAATGGACAGTAGGGAAGCTGCAAGAGCAAATTGCAATTCTTAAAGACTGAGTAAAAAAACGAATAATTTCTTTTGAATTGTGTCATTTTTAACTAAATTTTTAGTGCAAAAATATGAATCTAAATGTAGTAATGTTATGGCATAACAGAAGATGCATCATTTGAAAGTCATACTTAAAAGTTTATGTGTTAAGGAAAGCAAATGTAATATATTGGGAGATTTTTCCCCCAATATTTCAAAATTAATTATATAGCATCATTACATAATATTGCTAATAGATTATTGATTTCCAGAAGAAGTATTGAAGTTATTTTCCTAGAAACCATAAACAACACACATTTGAAAAAATTTTGCAAGTTGATAAATAAAGTACAAGAATCAGATGAGATCATTGTCAAACTTTACAACTGAAACCAAGCCTCCGTATATATTGTCTTAAATGCAGATGCTAGATACCTTTAAGTCACTGTCTCCAGACCTCCCTCCTTAGGGTAACCCTTACCCTGATTCTACAATCGCAAAACAACTATTTGCTAAAATTAACTCTCTGCTTGAGGGAGTGGTGCAGCTGGTCCTACAAAGTCCCTCGTCACAACTGGAGAAGGCTCAGATCTGGGGACTCGGATGGCAATTCGTTTCTCCACTAGGAAACAGTTTTGTCTTGAGCAGTTTTCTTTTCTAGGAGCTCCAGGCCTAGCGCAAAAGTTAACTAACATCTGCATATAGCCCCCATATTAACTGAAGCTCTCACTACCATCATCAAAATTTCCTAAAGAAAGCAATATTATCGACCAATTGAAGGAGGGTCATGGACACTGTAATCAGCTAGGGACTTGGCCATGGCATGAACACACACCTCTCAGCCCAGTTTCATTCTAGAGGAACTTTTATCCTAACCCATTGGGGGATTAGTTATAAATTTTTAAGGATTTTGAAATTATCACAATGCTTATGAATCAAGTTTTCATTACTGTATGATGAGTGGATGAGGCTGTTGATTATACTATTTCTTCTTTGGATTCTCAGATATGGTTTCACAGTGCAAGAACTCTGTAGCATTAACAAATTCAGTAAAAAGTACATATATGAAAAAGAGGTAGCTACCTGCCTTCTTGCTTGGTGGTTTGCAATGAACATCTTTCCAACCACCTTTTCAATGTCAGTGATTGGCATTTGGGCATTGGACTAGTGGACTCATTAGTGGACTTCCATGGAAACTCTTCTAATGGTTGTGGGAACAGGGCTATGTCAAAATTTGGGTTTTAAAATAGTACAGTGAGTAAAAAATATTGAAAAGACTTTCATATCTTCTGGATAGAGTTGGAAATCATTTGATCTCAACTTCCAACAATTCTAAAGTTGGCTCATGAAAGTATAGATTTTGTTCTGGTAATTAATAGAACTCATGTGGTTTTACAAGGTTTTCTTTCCATTCCCATGCCACTGATAAAAGAGAGAGAGAGTGAGGGAGTGCAAGGAGGGGGCATTGATTTTTAGTATAAATAACATTTGTATTTGTTCTGAACCATGGATACAATTGGAAAGGTAAATTACTTTTCTTATGGATGAAGAATTTATGTAACTTTAAGCTATATAACTAATGTCTATAATGCACAGCACCTGCCTCTTCCTGCAAGATGATTTTAATGTTGGTAGCTGATTGTGGGCATAATTAGAGTTTCAATATATTTCAGCACAGTAATTACACTCACATATGTAATGCTGAAAAGTAATATTCATTCTCAAAGTTTTGCAATTGGGAAGTAAATACTTTTTTGGAGGTAGAGTCTCTGATAAGAACAAGGTCTCAGTCACCAACCGTCTAAGGATATTAATTAAAGTGTTGTTAAAACAAAATTTTTGAGACCAAGAGATCTCAAGAACAAAATGATTTATTGACCATGACAGTAACTAGTGAGAAGGAAAAAACTAGCCTTGGGACAACTTCCTTTAGCTATCAGTAGGAAGTTGGGCATTTGAAAAAAGAAAAAATGTCCTTTGGATCTAAAAGCCAGAGCACTTTTTATTGAAAATGTTGGTATGGAAAGCAGCGATACTTTACATTGAACCTACAATGGCTATTAATAACAAGACAGGCTTCCCTGAAGCAGGAAATGTTTGGGAATAGGTGGGCAGTCTACATGGAGAAGGAGTTATTGCCCCTGGATTAGTTACTTCTGCAAGCAGGGTATGGAAGCATTCAAGAGGTCTCTATAGGATTTCAGTTAAATTTTAATATATACTGAAGAACATAAAATGGTCCTTTTTTTCTTTCAGTCCAGTAGTATTGTAGAACATCTCAGATTTTTTTTTTCATATCAACAGCATGGTAAAATTTTATTATATTTTAGAGAACTATTTTAATTCATAAGTATGAGAATGGACTGAAAAATTCAAAGAATTTTAGAAATGAGATTTCAAAAACTTTTAAAAAAGGCAATAATATTGCCAGCATTTTTATCTACTATAATACATAAATCATTTCTGTAAGCAATAGTAGACTTTTTAGGAATCAAACATAATATAGAATCATGCTTTACATAGTGCATACAATATCAACATACCTTCAAAACAAAAAATACCTTTTATTACTTCTATCCATGTGGTGGTTCCACAATAAGTATTTCATTTGGTTACAGGCACTGTAGAGTGTTTTCTTGTGTGTGTTTTGTAGAGTGAATGCATGCTAATGATGACAAGAGTCCAACAGAACTGTGTTTCTTTTAAAAAAAAGTTAAACCATTGACTTCACATAGACAAACATACTCAGAGAAGTCCATATTCCATATTTGCCTGTAATGTACTTTCATTCCTAAGCAAGATAGTAATGGCCAAAGAAAAACTATTTTGATGCAACAGAGGTGTAAAGATGTATAAATCCAAAAAGTTGTGCATTTAAAGTTGAAAACAATGTGGCTTCAGAAAAGAGACACGATGAATTGATTTTGGAGTTTATCTCATTTAACAAACAAGTTTTATCATTAATTTTGATCATAGATTGGAAAGAAATTCTCTTGACTATACCTGATTTCTTCCCAATAGAATAAAAACATAACATATAATACTGTGATATCCCAGAATTAAAATTTCTTTAAAAGACCTACTGTGATAATATGGATATAACTCTTTATTATTTTTCCATTTTAATATGTTTGACCCTGGCCAAAAACACACTAAAGATTCTTATATTAATAATAAGAAACTTTAAATATGGTGCGTTTCATTTCAAGGTTAGTATAATTTCATAGTTGAGAGTCAAACAATTCAGTGACCCAAGCACATTTTTATTTAAAACGTTAGTTTTTTCAGCAAGTGAAGTTTTGAAGCCATCTTTATGATTGTGGCAATTACAAAATACGTTCTCATTAGATAATATTAGTAAAATTATTACCTAATTAGCTACAGCAGAAATTATTTCCTTTAAAGTTTGTGTCCAGAAATTTAATCATTCAGCTTAGTGTTACTGCATATAGAATTCTGTCTGCTAAGAAATATCTTTTCTTTTTTATTAAAATATAGTATAAAAACTAGACAAATATATGCCATTCCCTCAAGCCAATGTTTTATATAAAAATATGTTCATTTTTAGAGTTCATATTAGATCTGTGTGAACTAAAATGCAAGAATATTGCAAATAAGTAAATTGCTTCACTTCTAGGATGTTTTTATTGGCAGAAACTATTGTCTATTTGAAACAGTCATTTTGTTTACATGATAAGGCATTATTGGGCCTCATCCATGTAAGATATTTTTATGAATAAATATCTGTTAGCTTATACAAATTTTGTTTATAAATAAAAATGAACTTTTGGGCAATCATTTTGTACAGCAGCTAAGACGCTGCTGAGGACCCCCATATTCCATATCAGAGGGTCCAGGTTGATATCTCAGCTCAGTTCTGGAATGCAGCTTCCTTCTAATGTACGCTTGGACACAGCAGTGATGAGTCAGGGGGTTATGTCTGCCTCAGGTGTGAGTTTCAGATTGATTTCCTGTCTCCCAGTTTTGGCCTGACCCAGGGCTGACTGCTGTAGGCCTTTGGGTAGTGAACCAGTAAACAGGAGATCTGTCTTTGTCCATCTGCTTTTCTCTGTTTTTCTTTTTTGAAATAAATGAAATACATATATACATTTTTTAAAAGAGAAAAAATTATAAAAGTGAACTTTCAAAAGTTAAAAGTTTTATATTAATATTATAAAAACTTGATTTGTATAATATAATTATATAATTACCTGCCTACATGTCCAAATACTGTTTAATCATTTATTTGGTATATTTATTTATAAGATTGTCAATGTCCTAGATATAAAGATGCAACTGAAAAAAAGATTTATTTATTTATTTGAAAGTCAGAGTTACACAGAGAGAGATAGAAGGAGAGAGAGAGAGAGAGAGAGAGAGAGAGAGAGAAATCTTCCATCAGCAGGTTCATATTCCAAATGGCCACAACAGCAAAAGCTGGGCCACGCTGAAACCAGGAACCAGGAGCTTCTTTCAGGTCTCTCACATGGGTGCAGGGCCCAAGCACTTGAGCCATCCTCACTGCTTTCCCAGGCACATTGGCAGAGTTGGATCAGAAGTGGAATAGCCAGGTCTCGAATCAACAACCATATGGGATGCCAACATTGCAGGTGGCAGCTTTACCCACTATGCCACAATGCCGACCCCACAATTGTAAAATTTAATACATTCTCTGAATAAATACCACTATATAAACCATACTTCAGAGTTTGTTAAGCTTGAATTTTAAATGTATTTTTACCTTATTTCTGTAATTTCCTGTTTTTTCATCCTTTTATATGAAAAAAAAATCTCATAATTTTCATTACATCAGCTTTTCAATTAGAGGAATTACGAGTCACGTCAAGACTCTTGGTAGTTCCCTTGTAACTTTTTCATTCTGGTCTTTTTAAGATTTTGATAGTTGCTTTTAGTTCCTGTACTTCTTGGGCACATATATTTATAAGCAATAGCCTTGTGTCTGATTTTGTCACCATGATACAACAGGTGATATATAATGAATGTCATAAAATCTTAGGTATGTGAGAAAATCTAATTAAATGTCAAAAAATCTAAATAGTAATTTCTTGTAATCAATGCATGGGAATATTATAGCTATCCTGAGATAGCATGGTTTCAGGATATGGACCTTATATTTACACTCAGAACACTTTAAGTTCAAGTTTCCACAGCCATTCATTCCATGAGTTTCCTATTCTGCAATAAAGCGTCTAAATCTTAACCCACATAATTAATATAATGGCTTATTGAATAAGGGTTTGTAAAAGCTCTTGGTGCTATTCCATGTAATACATGGATTTCAGTGCCTGTCACTTCTTATTCCTTCTTTCCTATTTTTAAAAGCTGTACTAGAAAAACAGCAAATATGGGTAAGTCAAGAAAAAATCAAATATAACAAAATGCCTTTATTCTGTTATTATTTCTGCCATCACTAAGATCAGGAAGTGTTTTTGTGTTTTCAAAATAAAAGAGACATGTTAAAAAATAACATTTTAGATATCCACTGGATAATAATAAATACCTAAGCACCCTTTTCTAGATTGAGAACAGGAATTTAATATCTCTAGAAACCAAATACTAATAATTTCTAAGATCAAACTTATGTTGTCTTTGAGGACATTTAAAAATCCAACAGACCGCAGGAATTCCAGTGGTCTATTCTTTTATACCATATTTGCTAAGTAGTACATAAAATATGCACTTTGGGGCAAGGAGGTTAGGCACGGCCTCACACAATGCTGAAATCCCTTTACAGGATCACGGTTCAAGTTCTGGCTGCTCCACTTCCAATCAAGCTCCCTGCTAAACTGCAGGGAAGATAGCCCAAGTACATATGTCCCTGCTACCCACTTGAGAGACCTGAATGGCATTTCTGGCACAGATCTGGTTGCTGTGGCCATTTTGGGAGTTAATCAACAGATGGAAGATCTCTCTTTCTCTCTCTGCCTCTATCTCTCTGTAACTCTGAGTTTCAGATAAATAAATAAACCTTTAAAAAGGGCACGGTGGGGAATAGTGAAAAGGAAGTATACAGAAGCCGTGGACTGTATGATTTATGAAGCCAACAGCCCAACTGAGCAGTTCCAGTATCCTGGGAAGGATGGAGATAACAACTGAAAAGACCCAAGGTATTAACACTAGAGTGAGATACTGACAACATGGAACGTTTCTATTCTACTTTTGGTTTATAAATTTGCTAAAGTTTTTAAAGTTCATATTTGTTGAGCTATATCTTTCTATCAGAATTCATATTCTTTGATTATTTTGTAAAGATGGATATTTTACCAAACAGAAAAAGAAAATGAAAAGCTGTTAACAGAATCCCTTCTGTCTTGCCTGTTGCCCTTTTTGTAATTGTTCTTAGTAAAGACTTTTTACTACCCTAACATGTGATTAACTCCAGGTGATTCTCATGTGATTAGAATGAATTTAGGGAAACCTCTTACTGACCAGCACTTAGAATTGTAAGTTCTGGATCCTCATGCCAGATTCTTATAGACAACCCAGAAGCAAGCTCATCTGCAGGAATTAAAGCACTCATTTTCTTTCTTCTAATGGGTAGAAAATGACTTTTAAATGAAATATGTCTTCATGGTTCAATTTAGGTAGGTTGCATGTGTCTAGGAATCTATCCATTTCTGATAGATTTCCCTGTTTGCTGCCATACAATTCTTTGTAGTAATTTCTGATGACTCTTTTTATTTCTGTGGTGTCTGTTGTTACATTCCCTTTTTCATCTCTGATTTTATTGATTTGGGTCTTTTCTACTAAATTGATCTTCTGTATATAAAGATAATTGAAAATGAATCTTGATGTGAATGGGATGGGGAGGAAGCGGGAGATGGGAGGGTTGTGGGTGGGAGAGAAGTTTTTGGGGGAAAAAGCCACTGTAATCCAAAAGCTGTATTTTGGAAATTTATATTTATTAAATAAAGTTAAAAAAATGAAATATGTGATTTTATAAGTTAAGAAAAATGGCATTAATGAAATATATGGTAGTTAAGCTAACCGCACTGTGTCTTTCAATGGAGGAATAAAACTACCTATGCCCAGATGTTTTACTAGGTGCTGTTTTTGTTTTTGTTTTTGACAGGCAGAGTGGACAGTGAGAGAGAGAGACAGAGAGAAAGGTCTTCCTTTTCCATTGGTTCACCCCTCAATGGCCACTGCAGCCTGCGCACTGCGGCTGGGTCACTGCGCTGATCCAAAGCCAGGAGCCACGCGCTTCTCCTGGTCTCCCATGCGGGTACTATTTTTAAAGCAACTTATCTAGTAATGGTTGACAGACCTGTGGTTGTATCTAACCTATTTCCAGTGATTTTTATTCATTTACTCCTTGTTTCTCTCAGATCCGTGTGGTTGGAGCACACAACTTCTCATGATCTGACCCTTGTTTAATCTCATGTATGTTCCTCTCCTCTCTTGCAATTTACACTCTATCATATCATATGTTCTGTTTGTTTGGAAATCTCCTTCTGTCCTAGTCTGATGTAATTCTATTAATCCTTCAAAACTAAGACTCAATATTACCACTGTCATTAGATTTGTCTTCTTAATCTGTATTAGAGGGGATCAATCATTTCTCCATGCTGCCTTTCTCTCTTGTGAATATGTTTATTGTCTAGTGGGTTTTGAAAATATATTTCTTCCCAAATACACTTTGAGCATTTTCAGTAAAAATGTCTGTGACTTGTTATTTTATTATTTTCAGTCTTAACCTGTTACACAAAGCAGAATAGGACTCCAAGTATTTTATTTATTATTGAGTTCAACAGAGTCAAATATTTGACTCTAAAATAAAATGAAAGGAAGTTTAATATCCTACCAATTTTTCTGAGTATGAAAACATTCAATTTTCCCAGTTTCTAAATTCCATTTAAAAATAGAGCCATATCCTGAAGTTGGAAGACATGCTTATTTATGGCCAGAGCATCAGAATATCATTTGACTTATTGAAATAATTTGAATTCCTCTCCGACTTTTAAAGATATTAAGGGAAGAACATAATATCCTCTACTGGAACATCTCTTTGGGAGTACAAGAATCATAAAACCAGGGAGTTCTTTTCTTTATGCTTGAATAAATGCTCTTTGTTGTAATGTTTAGAGATGATGGGAATAATTTTTAAAGCAATTAGCAAACACTGAGTACCTAATTCCATACAAAGAATTTTCATATAGAACTGATCTAAATTTTTTTCTTGACTAATAATTCACTTTAAAGAGAATTTTAAAATATTTTATTTATATAAGCTGAACAAATTTCATGTATTTCATATATACAGATTTAGGAGTATAGTGATACTACCCACCTTTCCTTCCCTGCCTCTCACACTTCCATCTACCCTACCCTCCTCTTTCCTTTCTTATTCTTTCTTTTGATTTTTACAATGACATATTTTCAGTTTATTTTATAATCATAAAATTAACCATCCAATAAGTAAGGAATTCAACAAATAGTAAGAAGAAAAACAAAATGTCCCTCAGCAATAGAGACACGGCCTGTAAACAATAATCAAATCTCAAAATGTCAATTTCACTCTTATAGATTACATTGTTTGTACTCTATTAGTTACCATAGATGGGGAGAAACATATAATATTTGTCTTTTGGGGACTGGATTATTTCACTGAGGATAATAATGTCCAGTTGCATCCATTTTGTTTCAAAAGACAGGACTTCCTTCTTTTTTACGGCTGAGTAAACAGAAATTCTTAAGAAGTGAAAATAATCATTTCTGACAATACCATTAACTGTTACCATAAAATAAGTACTTCATAGCAAGTTTGAGCTAGTCATGAAAATTCATGGCGCTAAATAGTGTGGAAATGGAAGGCAAGAGTGAAAAGGCTGCTGGGAGGAACTAGTGGCAAGGTGAAGGGCAGAGATACAGCAGCAAGTGTCTGGTTAAGTATATTCATTAAAATCTGACCTGGAATAAATGTTAGAGTCAGGGGTTCTGGAAGTTGGGAGAAAAAAAATCTAATGCTTTCTAGATAAGAATGTATAACAGCTTCATGCTGTTTCTTTTTTCCCATTTCTACAATTGTTTTTTTTTTTAAATAGCAATTAGCAATCATTGCATACGGAGCATGTGGTAAAAAGTATCCTAGCATTTTGGATATACAATCATATTTCATATTCATAATACCATGACATAGCTGTTATCCCCATGTTCTAGAGAGGCAATTTAAGTGTCAGGTAAATGATTTGTCTAAGAATACACAGTTGGTAAGTAGTCGAGGCAAGATTTATAGTCAGGCAGCCTGATTACTGAAATCACAAACTTATGTTAATATTTATATTATAATTTCAGATTTTTCATGAATTTTTCCATTCAGGAAGTTTTCAAAAAATGCATATATGGAGAAGGTATTAAAGAATAGAAAAGGAAAGTGACTTACTAATATTTCTGGGGCATTAGTCATTTAAGTAAGACATCACCCCTATAAATACCAGTTGCTAAAGCAAGCCTGATAATCTAAACTGTCAGTGTACTTAGAGAGAGATTTATGAGGCAACAAGACAGAGTAAGAATTTCTGTGACAATTATCTGCGGATACGAGCAAAAAAAAAATCAATGCTGAAATACAATATTTAGATGGCACTTTTTTGGTCAATAAAGGCTTGATTATTATATGATTGTTAATGTTGTTCCAAATCAAGTTTTTTATGTAAATGGTGCTCACTAGTTTTTTCAAGTGACTTTAGTTGTGCCAATTTTTGTCTCTTCTCACCCACCTGGAAACTTGTAGTGTGCAGCCCACTTTATAGGGGAAGAAACTGAAGTTTTCAGTCTAAATGACATAGCTAGTAAATATCAAAGCTAGAATTTGTTCTCAGTACTTCCAGCACTAAGTTTATTATTCTTTCAACTAAAACACTGTTCCTCAAACTTTTCCTGTGAAGTGCTCCTTAAAGCAGAGGACAATGTATGTGCATATCCCTGGGAAGTCTGGGCAGAGAGCCTGAAGCAGCCCTGAAAACACAAAGTTCCTTTGAAATCTTCTGTTTTATATAAAACATGAAAATGAATGATTCTGCTGTTTTTATATGCACATGCAAGTGAAAAACCTTTAAAAAGTGCATGCATTCAAAACTTTTTCACCTTTAGTTAAATTTGCTTCTTAGGGAAGTAGCACTGTATTCCTCCTCTGACATTTAACACCAACTGACTGGACATCAATATGCTTTAGCCATACAGTGAGTTGAAAAATTGTAAGTTTACACTATAATATAATTTTTAAAAAACTTTTTAGGTAGTTTGTGCATTTATTGCAATATTAACTATTTTATAACCCATGATTAACTATTACCTGAAACATTAAATATTTTTGTATTCTGTTTATCTGCAAGATTAGGGCTGGTATTGGGATGGGGTTTGGTGATGGGGTTAACTAGCAGTCTACTTATTGAGAAATACAAGGAGGAATATGTTATTAATTACTGTCAAGGGCCGGCGCCACGGCTCACTAGGCTAATCCACCGCCTTGTGGCGCCGGCACACCGGGTTCTAGTCCCGGTCGGGGCGCTGGATTCTGTCCAGGTTGCCCCTCTTCCAGACCAGCTCTCTGCTGTGGCCAGGGAGTGCAGTGGAGGATGGCCCAAATACTTGGGCTCTGCACCCCATGGGAGACCAGGATAAATACCTGGCTCCTGCCATCGGATCATCACGGTGCGCCGGCTGCAGCGTGCCGGCCACAGTGGCAATTGGAGGATGAACCAACGGCAAAGGAAGACCTTTCTCTCTGTCTCTCTCACTGCCCACTCTGCCTGTCAAAAAATAAAAAAATAAAATAAAAATAAAAAAAGAATAAAAAAAATTACTGTCAAACACAAATCATGAATGGATCTCACTAAATGCAGTTTGATTACCATTTTCTGTGACAGATCTTTGTGATGTTATTATTTGTTCTGTAATAAATGACTTATACCCACTATTAATGCTACTTTTCCAACTGAAGTTGGGCTTAATTAAGGATAAGGCACATG
This sequence comes from Oryctolagus cuniculus, assembly GCF_051225735.1. Taxonomy (NCBI): domain Eukaryota; kingdom Metazoa; phylum Chordata; class Mammalia; order Lagomorpha; family Leporidae; genus Oryctolagus; species Oryctolagus cuniculus. Next base: position 61,511,995 of record NC_142868.1, on the reverse strand, counting down.
ATGCTTAAATAACAAGAAGCATGAGAAGTAAGGAGGAGCATGGGACACACTAAAGGACAAAAAATCTTGCCCACATGGAGGTCACAAGAAATTAGTGGGAAAAAAAAATAATGGGATGACAGTATATAGCACGAGAGACTTAAATGAGGATAATGAGGTAAATTTTAAGGCAGATAATCCTCTGAAATCAGAGACAAGGTAGAAAAGAGAGGGATGATGACTTGATCTGGACGTGGGACTGGCAGGAAGATGCTAGGAAGCAGGTGCAATCAGTGACTCTCCGGCCCCTCAGGAGATGCTGGGGGCTGTTCTCATTGTGTGATTCAAGTGTTCAGTGTTTCACTGAAGATTATTGAAAACTATTTTCCAGTCTGGCTTGAGCAGGGTAGAAATAATTTTCAAAGAGATGCTTTGCTACCCTTTTTTGGTTCCAGGGAAAGAGAAAATCATCTGAATCTGATTGAAATTGGTTATGATGGGGCATGGATTGAAGTGACATAGTTAGGAGGGACACAAAAATGCATGTTACTCATGATAAAACTGAGGCACTGAAAGGTCAAATAATTTGTATAATAAAACAAAACCATAACGCATGAAATAGGGTTAGAACCCAGTTTTCTGGTTTCTACTTGGCAAAGTTCCTCATGTAGGAAACAGAAAACTGCTCAAGTATTTTAATCTAATACCAGATTGCATAGCTTTGATCTATTTTCTAGGACCTAAGTTTTTTTTGTTATTGTTCAAAACAGCTTATAATCTATGAGTACATGAGATATTGAATATCTTCTAGAGAAGAAATTTCCCATTTTATGATCTGTGGAAGGAAGCTGGTAAGAAACCAAAACTGGACTTTACATACATAGGACTCATGACCTACAAATGACATTTTTCTATGATTCAATAATTTTATATGCATCTTTCTGCAACCTTTCCATTTTTGTTACACTTATGTATACTGGAATTAGAATAAAACCTAACACACTAATTTAGGGACATTTATTTCCTGATGTAAAACATAACCTTACATATTTTAGATATCCACACAGAAGAAAGTAAAACACACACAATCCCACCGCCCAAATATGGTGATGTTAACATACAATGTAAGTAATGATTTGTAAATAACAATGGCAATAGGCTGGCACCGCGGCTCAATAGGCTAATCCTCTGCCTGTGGCGCCAGCACCCTGGTTTCTAGTTCCAGTCGGGGTGCCGGATTCTGTCCCGGTTGCCCCTCTTCCAGGCCAGCTCTCTGCTGTGGCCAGGGAGTGCAGTGGAGGATGGCCCAAGTGCTTGGGCCCTGCATCCATGGGAGACCAGGATAAGTACCTGGCTCCTGGCTTCGGATCAGCGCGGTGTGCCGGCCGCGGCGGCCATTGGAGGGTGCACCAACGGCAAAGGAAGACCTTTCTCTCCGTCTCTTTCTCTCATTGTCCACTCTGCCTGTCAAAAAATAAAAAAATAAAAATAAATAAATAAAAAATAACAATGGCAATAAAGCTGTGTATAATTTTTAAATATTAAAATTTGCATTCATCATGCTTTCCATCCTTACAACCTATTAAGAGTATTGTAGGTTGTGCTGATGTGCCTTAATTATTTTGACTTCTTCAGGGATATTTAAATTCCACTAATTATCTGCTCTTATGAATTGTACTGTGATAAACACCTTTTGGCTTAAATATTTGCTATATAGCGAATTTTCTTAAGTTAGACTTTCATAAACCAAAAGCTTAAAAATGTAGCTATTTAGTTGTGTGTTTTAGAAAAATAATTCTTCCACCTTTGCTAATTCCTACTTGCTGACACCTATGTACTTATTACTGTACCTAGGAGATGATATTTTTATAGTTCAGATCTTTTTCTTCTTTAGAGTCAATGTAATTTGCAGACTATAATGAACTTCAACTTAGTTCTTAACTGTACAAACCTTCCCCACCTCCATTACCTACTAAATGCATGGACTTGAACTGAACAGTAAAAATAAACCTTTCCTATTCTCAAACATTTCAATTTTTACAGTTTCTACTACCTCTATTTTTAGCTTTCAAATCTTCACAATTAAAGACCTGAACTCACTTTTTCTCTGGCAGTTATTGCTTTTGATGCATGGGACTGTTGTACTTTTTTTTAAGACTGGTTTGAAAAATGGAGTTCTATTTATTGGTTTAAATATTCAGGAATATAAGCTTAATAAAGATATCACATAAATATTAAAATAATTTTCTTTGGGGGCCAGCACTGTGGCTCAGCAGGTAAGGCCCCCCTGCAGTGCAGGCATCCCATATGGGCGTGGGTTGGAGTCCCATCTGCTCCACTCCTGCTCCAGCTCTCTGCTACGGCCTGGGAAAGCAGCAGAGGATGGTTCAAGTCTTTGGATCCCTGCACCTGCATGGGAGACCCAGAAGAAACTCCTGGCTGCTGGTTTCAGATTGCTTCAGCTCTGTCTGGGGAGTGAACCAGCAGATGGAAGATCTATCTCTCACTCTGTGTCTCTCTGTCTCTCTCTGCCTCTGTGACGTTCAAATACATAAATAAATAAATCTTATTTTTTTTCCTTTGGTCTAAATTTCAATAAGCATGCAAAGCTATTTTTGCACAAAGGAATCATTTGTATTTTGTTAATAAACAAAAATATAAATATTTTTACTACTCAATATACTAGGTAGGATATTTCCTGTAGGAAAATCTGCATGGTGAAGGTAACATCCGATTTAATTTTTCCACATTGGTGGCTGAGATTCAATGAGCAAGAACAAAATTTAAGAAATATTTCTTTTCTGTCTTGATGATTATTCTTATTTCTATATTCTTAAATGAGATAGTGCAATAAAATCCATTTTGTTACATAATTAATACGAATTGCCATTTTATGATTAGATATATTGTTTTAAGTTAAAATTTTAATGTATGTAAATTATATGTATGTATATCTGTTGTGTGTGTGTATGTATGTGTGTTGGAGGCATCATGGAACATTTGGAAATAGGGAAAGAACAAGAAGTAAAAGCAAAATCTTTTCTCTCAGAGAAGGTCACTGACATACTTAAGCGTGGATCCAATATCCAATTCGCTACAACCCTTAAGTGTTATAACTATATCTATATCATCTATAGTCTCCTTTTTCTGTATTATTGGCATTACATTGCAAGTGCTATTCTGGTATCTGCTTTTTCTTTATAAATTGTTGGTAAGAGTGTTTTCTTTCTTTTAATATTCTGTTAAAGTGTAATTTTTCATGTTTTCCTAAAACATCTTTGAAATAATATATTATTTTCAACTAATTGATTTTATGGGTATTTAGATTTATTTATTTATTTGAAAGTCAGAGTTACGGAGAGAGATGGTGAGACAGATAGAGAGAGGTTTTCCATCCACAGGTTCACTTCCCAAGCCAAAGCCAGGAGTGAGGAGCTTCTTCCAGATCTTCCATGTGGGTAGCAGGGGTCCATACACTTGGGGCATCCTCTGTTGCTTTTCCCAGGCCATTAGCAGGGATCAGGATTGGAAAATGGAGCAGTTGGGACATGAAACAGCGCCACCACTATACCACAATGCCAGCCCAGTCTTTTCCCTTTAAATCCCCATATCAACGACACCTGCACCCAGAGGCCTTTGCTGAGCTTGGCTTCTGGGACTGAGAAGGCAGTCGTGTCTCACCTTTCTGAGACGCCCCTGTGTCTCTCTCCTAGCATTAGCTATAAGGGATGTGAAGAGGGAGAGGAGGAAGGGCAGGCAATTCCTAAATTAGACATCTTTCATTTGACAACACACAAATAATAATCTCAGGCCAAATTTCAGGTTTCTGGCTTTTTTGACCACATTAAAAAGAAAAGCAGGACTTTGGAGAAAGTTTTTCTTTCCTGGTTCTGATTTACCCTAATATTTTCCTTTTCATTTTTGATAAAAGTCAGGCATGACCTAAATAAATACCCAAAGAGGAAAACCCATGCAAGTTGTTCTTTTTTTCCAAGAGTCCCCTTGGCACAGGAATGGGGGCACTGTGTTCCCTTTCGGTGACTTCCTTTTGTTTCCCTGATCGTCTCATATTACCTGGATGATGAAAATATTGGGGATGATAAACAGATTTTCCACTAACATTTGAAGGTCTAAGGCAAAAGGTTAAACAGTGGCAAATTAATCATATATTTATATTGCTTAAAGTTATAATTAATCTATCAGACAGTGAAGCAGTGTCTATACTACCTTCAACAATATGTATTCTTTTTTCTCTTTCCCTTTATTTTTATTTATTTATTTATTTATATAAAGAGAAGAAATTTCATGTGTTTCACAAATACAGTTGCAAGAGAAGTGATACTTCCCATTATACTCCCCCAACTCTCCTTCCTTATTTTTCTTTTAATTTTTACAAAGACATATTTTCAACTTTCTTTGTAATTACAAGCTTAACTCTCCACTAAATGAATAACTCAACAAGTAGTAAGTAACAAAACCACTATAAATAATAGTTGAATCTCAAAATGTCAATTTCACTCATATACATTACTCTTTTTTTTGTACTCTGTAAGTTACTACAAATCAGGGAAAATATGGTAATTGTCTTTTGGGGACTAGCTGATTTCACTAAGCATTATAGTTTCCAGTTATTCTTTATGTCATGACAAGTACTTTGAAAGTAGGAAGTTCAAGCCTCGTTGGTATTTCTCATTGGAAATTGGTTCACTTGAGAGCTGCCCCTTTTTCTGGACCTCTACCTGACAGATCCATTATCTCCGTTTTCTCCCCACCTTTTTCAGTTCCATATGGACAAGACAGTTTTCAAGTCTAAGTTTAGTTAACCTTCCTTTTTGTTTTAAAAAATTCATTTTTATTTATTTGAAAGTCAGAATTACAAAATGGGGGGGGGGGCTTCCATTCACTGGTTCATGATCTTCCATCCACTGGTTCATCCCCCAAATGGCTGCAATGGCCAGGGCTGCATTGTATCCAATTCAGGGGGGTCTCCCATATGGGTGCAGGGGCCCAAGCACCTGGGGCATATCCTGTCGCTCTCCCAGGTGCATTAGCAGGGAAATGGATCAGCAGTGGAGCAGCCAGGACTCAACCTCTGCCCATATGGGATGCCAGTGCTGCAGTTGGGCTTAACCCTGCAGATGGCAGTTTAACTTGGTATGCAACAGCTTAGGCCCCTACCATGCTTCTTAAGGGGCTTCCACTCAGGCATGCATAACTGTTGTTCAGTCAGGTTTAAAGAGATCAAATAGGAGAAAAGTTGCATGAAAGCCCAAGAAGTGGGCTTGGGGTTTTGTGGTCAAGGAATTCTGAAATTCTAAGCATGCTATAGATAGGAAGGGATGCTGCCTCAAACTTAGTATTGGCATAGTTCCATGGGGAGCAGGGGAGGTGAGCCAATCCAGGGCCCTCACAAATGCTTGTCCCTCGAAGCTATTTCTCTAATAAGCATTTTTTTCTTTTATTTACTTGACAGGTAGAATTATAGACAGTGAGAGAGAGAGAGACAGAGACAAAGATCTTCCTTCTGTTGGTTCACTCCCCAAATGGCCACTAGGGCTGGCACTGTGCTGATACAAAGCCAGTAGCCAGGTGTTTCTTCCTGGTATCTCATGCAGGTGCAGGGCCCAAGGACTTGGGCCATCCTCCACTGCCCTCCCGGGCCACAGCAGAGAGCTGGACTGGAAGAGGAGCAGCCAGGACTAGAACCAGTGCCCATATGGGATGCTGGCACAGCAGGTGGAGGAGTAACCAAGTGAGCCACAGTGCTGGCTCCTAATGCACATTTATTAAGCCCCATTCCTTTCACGAGGAAGGAATGGAGATGACTGGACCTCACTGTGACTGATTTTCCAAACTTAGAAATTGAAATACTGGTCCTCTTTTGTCTTTAATTCTAAGCTTAAATTGTATTTGCACAAAAGTCTTAGTTGAAGTGATTTAAAAAAAATAAGTGTCAATAAAACATAAAAACTCATTGTCATGTTTCTGGTTGTCTTAATTTTTTTTCTTCTCTGTAACTTTTTGCATTAAACAAATAACTAGGGAAATTATATGATGGATGCACATTGAAAGCTAAGACATTTTTTTTACTTGCTCCCAAAATTCAGTTTTTATTTTTAAAGAAATTCTGACTTAGTTGGTATGAGGTGAACCAGCCCAAGACCAAAGCATTATGGAAACTTTCAACCTACCATCTGACCCCTAAGGGGAAAGGATTGGTTGTGTCAATTACCCGGTCCTCTGATTTAATCACACTCAGCTATATAATGAGGCTGTCATAAAACTCCCTAAATGATGGTCAGAGAGCTTCTGAGTTGATGAATTAATTGAGAGGTTGAGAAGTTGGCATGCTTGGAATGGGCACAGGGGAAGAAGCTCCATGCTTCTCCCTCTATACCTTGTACTACAGACCATCAGTTTGGGTGCTCTTGAATTACAGCACAGCTTCTCTAGAAAATTGTCAAATCTGAGATAATGGAAACCTGGGATTTATAACTTACTGGTTAAAAGTACCAGTGACAATCTGGGACTTGGGACTGGCGTCTTAAGTGCGGGCAGTCTGGGGACTGAGCCATTAATCCATGGCTTTATTGTAGGCAGACAATATCACAATTGAACTAAATGATGAGACACCCACAGGAGTTCAGAGAATTGGAGAAGTGGTGTTGGAAAAAATCACCATGCATTCATTGCCAGAAGTGCCATAAGACAAACCAGTTCATTAATATCTTTTCAATTTTCAAAATAAAAAAAAAATAAAGGCATGCATACATTAGGATTAGTGTTAGTAAAATTAGTCTTAGTCATTTTGATTACGTTTTCTGTAAGTGTATTAGAAAAGTGATACCATCCCTTGTCTTGGAAAATTTAGACATAAATTTTCAATTACTTTTAAAAAATTATAACACCTTCTTTTTGATAAAAGCATAGTAGTATTTTATAAAAGTACCTATGTATATTTTTCCTTGGTAATACTAAGTTAGATTTTTTAAAATTTTTATTTAAAAAAAACCAAAAACTTCTGAATCCTGACTTTACCACTGCAGCATGTACATGACTCATTCTGTGATTTCTTTTTGTGGACTGGTCTGCCTTGTCCAAATTGCAATCTTATACCTCCACCAGAAAAAAAGCATAAAACCCTGTGTTTCTAGATCCAAAAATATTGAATTGTGATTCAGTGTTTTCCATAAGGAGGTAATGGAATTTCAAGGCTTGCATTTCTCTTCTGCTTCATTCACTGGCTTTTTGCAGACAACCAGTTAAGAGTTTTCGTGCTGAGAAATGGAATGCTGAGAAAGATTTATTATTATTTTGCTATTTCACATAAAACAACTTTGATTTAGTGAACTTTGAAAACAGAAATGTCAAAACTGACTTATGTTAGACAGACAACTTTCTTCATTAAAGCAGTATTTTCGTTCTTAACCAAATGCAATAAAGAGAAAAATGGTAAATGTGTTTCTTAAGCAATAATGTGTCATCTTTCAGAATATTAACTTTGTACCGTGTTTTGCCTGTAAAGTACTTCCATTGATTTATTAAATATGCAGAAGTATCCTAAAATCATTAAAAAGACCTGATATGTCAGTGCTAAGCAATAGTAAGAGAATAATGAATAATAAAAATAAATGCTGTTGAAGGGAAAATGCTTTCGTGACTTGGTTGTCACTAGGATCCCTAAGTGATACTGCAAATAATTCACAGTGCAGAATAAATAGGCAAAAACAGCTACACTAGTTAATAATTTTTATTACCTATAAAACCATTCCAAAGGAAATGATTTTTTTTTTTTTGACAGGCAGAGTGGACAGTGAGAGAGAGAGACAGAGAGAAAGGTCTTCCTTTTGCCGTTGGTTCACCCTCCAATGGCCACCAAGGCCGGCGCACCACGCTGATCCGATGGCAGGAGCCAGGTACTTCTCCTGGTCTCCCATGGGGTGCAGGGCCCAAGGACTTGGGCCATCCTCCACTGCACTCCCAGGCCACAGCAGAGAGCTGGCCTGGAAGAGGGGCAACCGGGACAGAATCCGGCGCCCCGACCGGGACTAGAACCCGGTGTGCCGGGGCCGCAAGGCGGAGGATTAGCCTAGTGAGCCGCCGCGCCGGCCAGGAAATGATTTTAATGCTAACAATTATAAATACAGCCTTCCTTACATTTCTTGATATAAGTAGGTATTCTTAGATGACAAGTAAAATTAGGCTATTAATTGAGGCAAGTAAAACTTACTCATTTGAGTGAATCTGGTATCAACATATCACATTATTTCATAAGTATAATTAACCAAGTATCATCATGATAGAAAATACCAAATGACAAATTAATCCAAATTATTATCTGATTTAGTCTACAATTCAGATTATTTATATTTTGCCAGGAAGGGTGAAAATTGTTTGGAACAGGTAATACATTTTCTTTTTTTTTTTTTTTTCTTTACTTTTTTGCCAGGCAGAGTTAGACATTGAGAGAGAGAGAGAGAGACAGAGAGAGAGAGAAGGAGAGAGAGAGAGAGAGATATTTATAGACAGTGAGAGACAGAGAGAAAGGTCTTCCTTCCGTTGGTTCACTCCCCTAATCGGTACAGTGCCGATCCGAAACCAGGAGCTGGCTAGATTCTCCTGGTCTCCCATGCGGCTGCAGGGCCCAAGCACTTGGGCCATCCTCCTCTGTACTCCCGGGCCACAGCAGAGCTGGACTGGAAGAGGAGCAACAGGGACAGAATCCAGCGCCCCGACTGGGACTAGAAACCAGGGTGCTGGTGCCGCAGGCAGAGGATTAGCCTCGTGAGCCATGGCGCCGGCCAGTAATATACTTTCTATAGTGATTTCAAGGTCAGCTTATCAAAGTTGTATTTGAGATGGTAGCTCAAACAAGAATGTTTCACTGAAAATAAAAGATTATATTATTTTACTTGTTGTTAATCTGATTTAATGAAAATATAACAATTCTTTGTAAAGTATGCTTGAGGAATAAAATATGATTTCTGGTTCTAAATACACAAGATGTTTTGTAATGTTGGCTTTGTGAATTGCTCATTTGTTATTTGTCTAGGTGGCATTGTTTTTCACCAACATCTAATCACAACTCCTCTTTTTCTATCTCACACTCAGACAATGCCAATTTTACCCCTGGTTCATGATGATATAACCTTGTCCAGTGCTTTACTTCAAACTACAATGATTGACACACAAAAGGTCATATGACCCAATTATCATTTATTCCTGTATTTTTATTGAAACAAAGAGATAAAAGAATTTAAGCTAGGAATTGCTAGGGCCACCTTGTATGAAGAATTTTCTTATAAATGAAACAAATGGAGATAAAAACTGAAAGATAAAGAGAGGGTAATTTGATTCTGTTGTTGTTTGAGATTCTGGAACCAACTATGCCAAAATAAATGATATCCTCTGGATTAACATGTTACTTAAGTCATGGTCTTGTCTTTTTAACCTGTTTTCTATTGTATGTTGCAAAAAGAATTGTAACTAATACCATTTTTCACATAACAGGCATGAATAAATTTGTGAGATCTAATTCATTAACCTGTAAGGTGGTTTTTCTGCTACAAACATTTACTAATGCTGGAAACTACACATGCAGATTACTACAGATAATGTTACTTTTAAGGTTAGCACATTCTGTTGGGCATTTTTAAAATAAACAGTTAAAGACCATACAATTTGAAATTCTTACTTCTTGTCATCAAAATATAGCAGTGTGATTTAAAAAAAAAAAGAAAAAGATTTTTATTTATTTATTTATTTGAGAGGCAGAGTTGCAGACAGAGAGGGTGAGGCAGAGAGAGAGGTCTTTGTTGGTTCATTCCCCAAATGGCCACAATTGCTGGATCTGGGCCAATCTGAAACCAGGAGCCAGGAGCTTCTTTCAGATCTCCCACGCTCAGGAGCCCAAGCACTTGAGCCATTTTCCATTGTTTTCCCAGGCCATAAGCAGAGAGCTGGACCGAAGGAGGAGCAGCAAGGACACATATTGGCATCTTTATGGGATGCAGGTGCGGCAGGCGGAGGCTTAACGTACCACGCTACAGCTCTGGTGCCAGAAAATTATCTTGATATTTGAATATTAACCATAATTAAAACAGCTTAGGTTACCTCAGAGAAGTTCAACTTTCTTTTATCTTCTGACATAGTAAATCCAAACTGGCAGTTGGAAGCTGATTCAATATATGTTGATAGTCCTTAAGGAGGTGGCAAAATGTATGGGACTGCACATTTCTGTGTCTCTCTTGAAACTTGTTTAATTGTACTGCTTTTTGAGATCTAATTATACTATGTTGTGGAATACATACAAGCCTTTGATCTCTTTTCTTGGTAACTATAGTTAATGCTAGGATCTTTTTTTTTTTATATTTGATAGGGAGAGTTATAAACAGTGAGAGAGAGAGAGAGACAGAGAAAGGTCTTCCTTCTGTTGGTTCACTCCCCAAATGGCCACTACGGCTAGCGCTGTGCCGATCCGAATCCAGGAGCCAGGTGTTCCTCCTGGTATCCCATTCGGGTACAGGAACCCAAGCACTTGGGCCATCCTCCACTGCCCTCCCGGGCCACAGCAGAGAGCTGGACTGGAAGAGGAGCAACCGGGACTAGAACCAGAGCCCATATGGGATGCCGAAGCCACAGGCGGAGGATTAACCAAGTGACCCACAGTTCTGGCTCCTAATGCTAGGATTTTATAGTGAGAATGGCTTCATTGCTATCAATAGTGTGGAAGCAGGGGCTGGCACTGTGGCATAGTAAGTAAAGCCGCCGCCTGCAGAGCCAGCATCCCACGTGGGCTCTGGTTCAAGTCCCCGCTGCTCCACTCCTGATCAAGCTCTCTGCTATGGCTTGGGAAAGCAGTAGAAGATGGTCCAAGTCATTGGGCCCCTGCACTCACATGGGAAACCCAGAAGAAGCTCCTGATTCCTGGCTTCGAATCGGTGTAATTCCTGCTGTTGTGGCCAACTGGGGAGTGAACCAGATGATGGAAGTCCTCTCTCTCACTGTCTCTCCTTCTCTCTCTGTGTAACTCTGACTTTCAAATAAATAAACAAATCATTAAAAAAATAGTGTGGAAGCATAGTCTAGATTGTTTGAAAAGGTACCAGGCAAGGCAGGTGTTAACATAATGATCAAGTCACCACTTGGGACACCTATATCCCAATATATCAGTGCACCTGGTTCAAGTCCCAGCTACTTTGTTTCTGATCTAGCTAAAGTGCAACCTGGAAAACAGCAGATGATGGATCAGGTACTTGGACCCCTGGATACCGGCAACCAACGTGGTTGACCTGGACTGAGTTCTAGATTCCTGGCTTCACCCTGGCTCAGCCCTGGTGTTGAATGCCTTTGGGAAGCAAAATAGTGGATGGGAGATTTTTCTATTTCTGCCTCTCCATTCTTATTGCTCTGATTTTCAAGTAACATTATTTTTTAAAAGGAGATACCTAGAAAAATATTTTTAAAAAAATAGTGTTCATCACTCCTTACTTTTTAAGATCCATTTGGTTGATTCTCAAGCAGAATAAGGTATGTTTCTCAATGCTTTTTCATCTTTGGCTAAGAGCTTAGGGTTTAAGCTATTACACAACTACCAGGAATAAATGTTAGCAGATTTCTATCTATGAATAAAAAAAGCCTTCCTTAAAGGAATGTATGAGGACATTGCAAGGTGTATAAAAGTATAGAAAGTATTAAGGAATATTGTTTCTTACTTTTCCTTAATTTAGCTCTAAACATTATTACATTCATAGTAAATGCAACACATCTCTTCTCAAAACCATAGGCCAAGGCTTAATGTACTTCCTCTTTGGGGACAACCTTTAAACATTATATGGATATAATTCCTTTTCTTTTGTGTTTAGCTATATCCTGTTACTATGAGAATGTGAGGCTCAAATAAACTAGCTCCTTTATATCATTTCTGTATTTAAATAGCCTCCTTAAAATTAATGATTTATATACATTTGATTTACAATTTCACCTTCCTTAGAATCATCAATATCTGAATTATTTATTTATTAATAGTTTAAATCTCTCTAAACTAAGTAGCTAATTTCCCTATAAATATTCACTTGTTCAGATAAGCCTGATTTCCTGTCAGAAGTGCTTCAGATGTTTTATAAGAACACAGGACTGTTTTCTCCACTACTTTCTTTTTGTATAATTTAAAATGTAAAATTTATTGAGAAATTGGCCCCCACAAAATTCTCTCATATAATTGATAAGGTCAGTTAGTAATGAAAAAATATTTATTTGTCTCTTTCATCATTAGGTTTCATAGGCAATTTTCATAAATATTTTTCAAAAGCCTGCTCATGGGCAATCACTCATTTTCAGTTTTGAACAGAATGAGTGAAGTATATTTATTATCCAATAGTCAGCATTCGAGTCAGTTGCTTTCATGCAGTGTCTGCTCTATCTTCATGAAAACTTTATTTCTTCTAACTCAATGTACATATAGCAGCATAGCTAGTGACGTACAACACCAAGGACTTTCTTTTAATGAGGAATTAGAAATAGTTTGTGGAAGGTTAAGTATTCAAACTAGTGATTCAAATAGTGAAATTGTTAGATCTTTTTAACTGCTGAAGATTTTTTTCTCATTTTTCTTATCCCTATTTTTTGGGGGGACCAAAATGTTAATATTGGGATCAGAGAAACAAAGGTGTGCATTATTTACTGAATAAATATTTCAAGTCAATTTGGCTATATGTGAATATTTCTCTCATTCTTTTCTGAATGAACTTGAGCCAATTTTTTGTTATTTCTAAATAGTAGTTTTGAATCAATGGTAAAACGTAAAATGTCAGGGCGACATTGTGCTAGCATGTTAAGTCACTGCTTGTTACACTAGTATCTCATATTGGAGCACTAGTCCAGTCCCAGCTACTTCATCTCCAGTCCAATCCCCTGCCAATGTGCCTGGAAAAGCAGTGAATGATTACCCAAGAGCTTGGGCCTCTGACATCCAATTGAGAGACCCAGATGGAGTTCCAGGCTCCTGACTTAAGCCACTGTAGCTATTTTGGGAGTGAACCAATGAAATGTGATGTCTCTGCCACTGTCACCCTCCCCTTCTCTGTCACTCTGCCTTTCAAATCAGTAAATAAAACTTTTACAAAATGTAAAAAGTCATTTGTAAATCAGAAATTCATTTTCATCATGAAATGATAAAGTGAGGAAAAAAATGCTAAGAATATTATCAGCCATATTGCAAACTATTTAATAAGCTTCAATAATTAAAATATAATATAATCAACCATTAAAAATGTGCCCAAGTCCAGCTCAGTATATGGCATAAAAGATGACTAGAAGAACAAAGAAGTTGCTCAGAGGACTTGATACTGCCCAACGTTCCTTATAAAAACCAGTTGCCATGTGTGCAGCCAGTGCTGCTGGCTGGGGATTGCCATCTTCCCATGTCAAGATAGGAAGAAGTTCTCCCATACCGCACCACCCACAGCTTAGCTAGGTAGAATTCCACAGTCCTCTGCTGGCTCCAGCCTGGGGAATTATCAGGCCTGAGCAACAGCTTGTCTCCAAGAAGGGAAATGACATTGCCTCCTTCCCCTCAGCCATGCACCCAGAGCATGGGAGTCAGTGAGTTAGGTAGAGTCACACAGCTGACCTCTGTCCTTCTGCCACCAAAACAGAGCCAGAGTCCAGGCAACTCGTGGGGCAGAGAGCAGACCCTCTGCATCCTGCAGCTATGGGAGTTTGGGGTAGAAGCCCCAGAGTTGTGCTCACTCACTCTATGTGATCCAAAGGGGTTTCTCTGTTTCTTGGGGATAGCACTAGGAGTCATCCATAACATACCTCGACTCAACCTGAGGAGCTCAACCTAGGAGCCCTAGGCACAAACTTTAGCAACACCATTGCATGTTTTGTAAGAACTGGGACATATTCATCTATGCTTTGCAGAACCAGGTCTGTTGATGTTGATATTATAATCTTTGGAGAGCTTCACTGATCCCACTCACTGTAGTACCGGAGTGTTAGCAAGAGCAATTAGTAAGGAGAAGGAAATAAAGGGAATCAAAGTGGAAAGGAGGAAATCAAAATATCCCTATTTGCAGATGACATGATAATGTACATGAAAAACCTAAACACTCCACTCTACAGGGGCCGGCGCTGTGGCGCGACAGGTTAAAGCCCTGGCCTGCAGTGCTGACATCCCATATGAGTGCTGGTTCAAGTCCCAGCTGCTCCTCTTCCCATCCAGCTCTCTGCTATGGCCTGGAAAAGCAGTAGAAGATGGCCCAAGTCCTTGGGCCCCTGCATGCATGTAGGAAGCCCAGAAGAAGCTTCTGGCTCCTGGCTTTGGATCAGCTCAGCTCCGGCCGTTGCGGCCATTTGGGGAGTGAACCATCAGATGGAAGACCTCTTTCTCTGTCTCTACCTCTCTCTGTAACTCTCTTTCAAATAAATAAAATAAATCTTTAAAAACAAATAAATAAATAAATAAAATCTCAGATCCCATGCAATCTGTGTCAAAATACCAATGACATACTTTACAGAACTAGAAAAACAAAATCCTAAAATTCTTATGGAATCACAAAAGACCCAGATTAGCCAAATGATCCTGAGCCAAACAAATCAAACTGGAGATATCACAATACCTGCATCCAAAGCATACTACAAAGGTATAATAGTTAAAACAGCAGGGTACTGGTATAAAAACTGACACATAGATTTAAAATACTGAAAAATTAAAATCCTAGAGATGAAAAGTGTTACATTTTATTTCTCTTTTTCTTCTTATTTGGTTAACTGATTATGATTCTTTTTCTTTTGGGGGGCTTATTCACTATAACACTTTGATCTCTTATAATATTATGATTGTTTCAGGGCACATTAACATAGTGAAGCTTCTTCACAATATCTTACATTGGTTGCTATAATATCTAAGATATACATCCTTAAATTCCTTTTGCAATCTGTCATTTATTATCATACACTGAGGTGAAAGAATCTTAAACCAATTCATTGCCCTCCCATTATGATTCATGATTTTTTACACTCCCTTTAGATTTAATCATAATAAATATGTTACATAATTGCATTATGAATACCAGGTATAGTCTTCTAATTTTTATTTTAAAGCAGTTATATGTGTTTAAATGATTGTATCTTTAGAACACCTATAAATATTCTTAAGTGTTTCTTTGTAAAAACCCAATGATCTGTTAAGTTGTCCATTCAGTTTCATAAATTTCCCTTGTTTTTTCCAGTAGTAGAGTGACTGTGCCCATAAATTCTTTGTTTCACTAATTTTAAAATGCCTTAATTCTAAAGTTACATTATTCATTATTATAGAATTCTGAATTGATTTTTTCCTTCTTGCACCATATCAGTGCTATTACTTGGACTTCCAGTATCCATTTTTTTCTAATATAAAGCAGCTTTTTCATATGTTAATCATTTTATATCTTGCCATTTTCCTTTGGATGTAATTAAGATTTTACTTACTGCTGTTTTTCAACATTTTAACTATACTGTACCTGTTTATCTTCTTTGTGTTTGTTTGCTTTCCAGATTTTATAAATTAATATTTTCAGAAAATTTGGGAAATTATTTGCCAATATTTATTCAAATAATTTCTAATTTCTCATATGAACACTGAATAATATCATCTCATATCTGACAAAGATGTTTATTTTCTTCTAACATTTTATTCATACTTATCTTCATTTTAACTAATTTCTATTTCTTTCTTTTGAAGTTCACTGAGACTTTCTGTTGTTTCAAATGGTATTTATGAGAATTTCTCTTTTATTCATTAGAAATTATGTAATTTTACATGCCTGAATATAATAATATGGCTGCTTTGTAGCACTTAGCTGCTAATCCAATGAGTGTTAGTTTACTTTGATTATCTTTTCTCTCAAGTGCAAATATGGTTTGTAGTTTCTGTTTGTACAATTTTGGATTTATATTTTAATCAATGAATCATTATTAAGCAATATTTTTCAGAGATACTCATTTACTTATCTGAAGAAGGTTGAAAATTGTTTTATTTTTTTCAGCAGCTTTGCTTAAACTATCAAGATAATGTCTTCTTTGATATATAGTAGCTGAAATCTCTTTTCAATATTTAATCTTTACTTGTATTGATTGGAACCTCACTTAGGCAAATGTAGTTCACAGATCAATCAGATATTTGTGCAGAATTTTCAATTTGCTTTGTATGGACTTTCCCTTTCTGAAATTTAACTTATGTCTTCAGGCTCCTACGTATAGTTTCTGTTTCCCACATACAGGACAATTATGGCATCATATATAAATAGTAATGGCCTAGTCTAGAAGGCTCTGGCTCTTTAGGTACAAAGCTATGAATGGAAAATATTTCACTGTCTTTCCTTTCCCTTAAGTATACAATTTCTGCCTGATTTTAAACATATTTTACTATTTTAAAGTAATTGTACTGTGGCTTTTTTTCTTTTCAGATTTTATGTGTTGAGAGAGGATGTATTTGATATGATTTTTGTGATCAGTATTGGAAATAGAAACTCCACAAATTCCTGTGTTTTAGTATTTTAATAATTATACTTATTGATTCTAATGTGTAATATGTACATTCCTTAAGTCTTTCTAATTACATAATTATTAATTTTCAAATTATGATTCCTTTCCTTCCTTCTTTCCTTAAACCCTCCCTCCCTACTCCTTTAATTATACCTTCAGAAAAGGGGTTTGCTAACTGTGACCTATAGGCTAAATATGGTGTAGCATCTGTTTTTGTAAATAAAAATTTATAGAATACAGAAATGCCCATTCATTTGTGCATTATCTCTGTTTGCATGCTACAATGGCCAAATTAAGTAGTTGTGATATATTGATCTTTAGATAAAGTATACATACTTACTATTTGATGTTTTAATAGAGAAAATTTGTGAACCTCTGTTTAGTTCAATGCCAGACAGGATTCATATTAGTGAGCAACTATATCTAGCTATCAGAGACAAAACTTTATTTTTTAAATCTTCTTGTATTGGTTTCCCTAAGTTTCCTCTCCATGTACTTAATCTTTAGATATATTCTTCCTCCATTTCTTGTTTCCTAGGAGACTATATCAAAGAATGTGTGTTGAATTTGTTTTAACTGCACTTTAAGAGTCTGTTGAGAATATCATATGCTATTTCCCCTTGAATTTGTTAATGTAATGTCACAGGATACATTCCTTAGGTTATAGATTTTGAGATAAAGTTTTGCATGTAGAGTATTTCTAAGGGAATGTTCTCAGAATCAAAATCTCTGGAGTAGAAAAGAAAGTGGGATTGGCAGTGGAATAATTTGAGCTACAAGACAGTGAAAACACAAGTTTTTAGAAATCCTATGGGAAACTGTAATGGCCTTACAGAGTTTTCCTGAGCTGAGGTAAAGCTAATGTAGAATTCAGGAGTCTCCCAAAGAGGATATCATTAAAATGGCTCTCCAGCCAACTGCAATTGCCAGAGAGGACAACAGCTGACGTATCAACATGCCTAGCTGCTCAGTCTGGGGGATAGATATATTTAGGTGACTCATCACAGTACAAACTCCATTAAAACAACTCATTATACTGATCAAATTACAAATATTCAACACTGATTCACTCTCCAAAAGTCCCCAACAACTGAGGCTGTACTGGGACCAAAGCCAGGAGACAGAATTTCAATTAAGGCCCCCAAGTGGGTGGCAGGAACCCAAGTAGTTGATCCATCACTGCTGCCTCCGAGGGCCTGCACTAGCATGAAGCTGGAGTCAGGATCTGGAGATGGGTACAGACCCCATGCACTCAGATAATAGGATGTGAGTGTCTTAATTACTAAGTCAGATGCCTTCCCCTAAATCTTTTTGCTTTATTCTCTGTCTTCTACTCTTATTATCTAACACATGTTAAATTGATAATAGTTCATTTAATTTATAAGATATAAAAAGAGAACACTGTCTAAGGAAATTGCATCATTTACTCAGTAAGAGTAACATATTTTCCATTGTAAATGAAATAGCTGTCATGGGAAGCAGAAGTATAACTTGCTCATTGTCCTTACTTAGAGATTAAGTATGATGTGAGGAGATGCATGTGCAGGCCAATAGGACAAGGGATGGGCTCTGATGGTCTTTCAATTTGTAATCTTGGTTAAAATTAATTCAGTTATTAAAATAAACAAATCTTGATATTACTCTGAAATATTTCATGGAGGAGATTAATATCTATAATCAGGTGACTTTAAATAAGGAAGATTATCCTAGGTATTCTGGATGTTCCTGTTTCAGTGAATAACTGGTCAAAAAAGATAGAAGAAAATCTGCTCCTGGAACAGATCCTGAACCCATTTTCAAGTTTTAGCCTCCCTCTTGAATGCTTCCTATGAGATCTGCAGTTGCCTAGCTATTCCCCACCATCAAGTAAACAATTCATTTTTAACAGCTGTTTGTTTGAAAGGCTGAGAGAATGAGAAACAGAAAAGAGAAAGAGAGAGAGAGAGAGAGAGAGAGAGAGAGAGAGAGAGAGAGATCTTCCAAGTTTGTGCCAGGGAGAAACCAGAAGCTTCAAATACCGTCTGGGCCTTCCATGTGGCTAGCAAAGGCCCAAGAACTTAAATCATCATTCACTGCCTTCTAATGATAATTTAGCAAGAAGCTAGATTGGCAGCAGAGCAGGAAAGAGTCTGTCATTCTTACACAGGATGTGGGCATCTCAAGTGGTGGCTCAACCCACAGTGCCACTACATCCACTTGTTCCATTTCTATGAGAATTGTAAAAGTTAGTTGACTTTTAATAGTAATTAAAACACATAAACAGATATTCAAGGCCACCTTCTACTGCTTTTTCTAGACCATCAGCAGGGAAGTGGATCGAAAGTGGAGTAGCTGGGACATGAACCAGCGATCATATGTGACTCCAGTGCTGCAGGCACCAGCTTGATCTGCTAGCGACATAATGCCAGTACCATGCGATGCTGATTTAAAGTTTATGATAGTTGTTTTATTGCTAATTTCAGCCCCCTAAGATTTCATTTTAACTGTTTTTTTAAAGAATATACATTTTTTAAAAATATCTCATGCTAGATTAATACTTTCCCTGTAATATTACTTGTAATTACCAAGTTAAAACAAATAATATGTTAGGACCTCAGAAATATAAATGATTTTGGAGTATAAATTGTGTATTGTAAGAGTCATTATATTTATTCATGTTGAAACTATATATGGAATGGAAGGGTTTGATTGATCTTCAGTGTTTTACATGTGGGGATCTCCAAAGATAAGACTTGCTTTTGGAGTTTAAAGCAGGATCATGTATGATTGTAGAATGAATAATCTCAGGGTACTTGAAGATTAAAAAAGCCCTCCATTTTGTTAATTTTCTCTCACAGTTGTTATGCCGATCTCCTTAAACCTTAGTGTGTCTGAGACAATATAATAGTTCCCATACAAAGAGCTGTTTGGATAACTTGCTTGTGATGTGGCAGGTCCAAGTTCAGTAACAGAAAGAAACCCTTGGCAGCAGATGCCTGGGAGCACTGTTTTCTCATAATAAATGTCATGATTTCATATAAGATGAACAATGGAGGTAACGCACCTTTACGCACTGTGTATTCTAATCCTTGAGAAAGATTGGCACCTCATTAAGAAGACCTTGCCTACTTTCGACAAACATTTCAAGTGAGTTGCTGATTTTTTTCTTCCAATGCATTTTATTATAGCCCTCTCACCAATTTACCTAAAACCGAAAGAACTGTAAAATAAGGGCACATATTATAAAGGAAGTGCTGGCAGTTTGATATTTGATTTCAGTCAATTACCCATGAAATCAATTAGCCTTATTTGAATTAATATCCTGGTCTAAGACTCAAAGGTGAAATTTGAACTTGTTAAATTCTTTCATATTTCATAACCTAAGTTTCCTCATTTATAAAGTAGAAATTTAAAAAATTACAAATTTGTCCTTGGAATTAAAAGGGAGACAGTTTGAAATGTATCAGTTTTATGCTTTGTACATCATAATCTATAAATACATAAGAGCTTCCATGCCCTTTGTTTCTTACAGCATAGGGCAAATAGAAGGCTTGTTTTAGAGGCAACCACTGAGGTACATATCTAACCAGGCTAACTATAACCGGTATTGTTATTTACAATCTTGCATGTGTTACAAAACAATATAAGGCATTTTTAAAAAGACTCAGAAGATTAGATGTCACTTCAGATACCCAAAAAGTTCTTGAGAAATTAGTGATCAAACAACAATTAAACCTATCTGTTTGTTTAATGGAGCATTTGCAGTACCTTTTATTAATAAGTGTTAAGCACCTAATTGAACTATCTCAATTTGTCTCTCAAAAATCTTAAGAAGAATATATCATAAATATCCTCCCATCTAAGATAAAGATAGCTTTGCAGAAAAGTTAAATATCTTCCCCACATCCACACAGCTGATATGTAATTGAGTGAAGTCAGTCTCCAGGCCTTGCAGAAATAATGAACATGCTATAGTCCCAGGCTACACAATGGAAAGCAATAAGAAGAATCTGTTAATATATACCAAAATGGATAGAACTGTCTTGAAATTTGCTTCCTATTTATCCTCTGTGGAACTTAGCTAAGGCTACTGCTTCTGCCCAATTGAATCCTGGGACACACGCCTCTTATCAAACTTTCTGCAGCTTTACTTACATTAGATTATAGAAATGTTTCCTTTTCTTTCATCTTCTGGCTATATTATGAGTTATGTTGCTTGTTTTGATGTTTACATCTCCTTTTTTTCTTTTGCATAAAGGATTTTTTGCATTTTTGCATATGTTAACCCCTTCAGACAGTCAAGCAATTTGGACAACTTGACTGAATTATTGGCTTGTGTGAGCCCAAATTATCCCTCTAAGATTGCCTTTAGGTCTCTGTACTTTTTGTCTCAAAGATATGGTAGCACTGAGAGTAATTATTTGCAAATGTTATTTCCTGAGGTTTCTAACTGGGTTATTTTGTCTGCATCTTTCCAGATTTTCCGTAGCACTTCTTGATCTTATTTTCTCAAGGACTAGACTTAGCATAGATGTCTTAAATGCCTCTCCTTATTCCATAAATCAGTATCTGAGACTTCCAGATGTCTGTAACTTCTGGCTTATTGTGCAGCTCATCCTAGATAACTTCAGAGTTTACTCTATGTCAGATTTCATCATTATCCACCTGTGCTCTCTATGGTGGTAAACACATTGACCTTCCAGGAAGATGCTCAATATACTTATAATAGAGCCCAACTCATCTCCCATATATATATCCACTTTTAACTGAAATGTTAGTTTATTATGCTTTCAACACCACTTTTATATTTCCTTATTTTCAACTTATCTGCTAGTAAAGATTTTGACAGATAGTGGCATACAATGTATTTAATGCAAAAATGAATGAATAAAGACATAAATATATTACAGAGAGAATATTGTTTCTTGGAAATTGTATGAAATGATAGCACTATTATTGCAAAGGAAAGTATGAAATTTCTACCTAATAATTTGTAGAAAATAATGTACAAGAGTACTCCAAAAAGTTCATGAAAAATGAGTATTACAAAATTACACATGGATTTCCAAAAATTTTTGCACCAAAATACATTTAACTTTTAGGTCCATTTTCCATGAACTTCTTGAAGTACCCATGTAATGGCACAGAATATATGGTTAAGAGGCCGGTGCTGTGGCACAGCAGTTTAACGCCCTGGCCTGAAGCGCCGGCATCCCATATGGACGCCAGTTCAAGACCCGGCTGCTCCACTTCCGATCCAGCTCTCTGCTGTGGCCTGGGAAAGCAGTGGAAGATGTCCCAAGTATTTGGGCCCCTGCGCCCGCGTGGGAGACCCAGAAAAAGCTCCTGGCTCCTGGCTTTGGATCAACACAGCTCCAGCAATTGTGGCCATCTGGGGAGTGAACCAGCGGATGGAAGACCTCTCTCTCTCTGCCTCTCCTCTCTCTGTGTAACTCTGACTTTCAGATAAATAAAATAAATCTTTAAAAAAATAATATACGGTTAAGCTTTCAGTACTGCTAAGTACAATATTTTGGAGCAGGTGGGTGGAAGAAATCTGTTAATTTTATTATCTCAGGCAGATATATATTTATAGAACAGAAATAGTTAAAATTATTTTGTGTAACCAGAGCCCACAATTGTTATAATAGTGCAAATACATGTCAAAAATAAATACATATCAAAAGGAAAATTTTTCTAGGAGGGTCAGACATAAACTAAAATCATTTTTAAAGAATCAAGAATTATCTATTACTAGAGTATTAATGATTTTGTGATTATTTTGAAATTTATATAAGTGAATTTGACTGTTTTCTCATTTGATTATTGTTATTATATACAAATTTAAGAACATAATGATACTACCCTACCCATACTCCTTATATCATTATGATACTACCCATAATGATACTACACCCTACCCATGCTCCTGTCCTCCCTTCTCTTTCCTTTTTCTTTTAATTTTTGCAATGACATACTTTCAGTTTATTTTATAATCACAAGAATAACACTCCACTAAATTTGTTGAACTTTTTCTTTAGTCAAGGCTTTGAGTATGAAGTAAATTAAAAATATGTTGTCAAAAATATTTTTAAAAAGTGTCTCTACATGGGGCCGGCTCCGTGGCTCACTTGGTTGATCCTCTGCCTGCAGTGCCGTCATCTCCATATGGGCAACGGGTTCTAGTCCCAGCTGCTCCTCTTCCAGTCCAGCTCTCTGCTGTGGCCCGGGAAGGCAGTGGAGGTTGGCCCAGGTATCAGGGCTCCTGCACCCACATGGGAGACCAGAAGGAGGCTCCTGGCTCCTGGCTTCAGATCCATGTAGCTCCAGCCATTGTGGCCATCTGGGGGGTGAACCAACGGAAGGAAGACCTTTCTCTCTGTCTCTCTCTCTCACTGTCTGTGACTCTACCTGTCAAATAAATAAATAAAAATATCTTTAAAAAAAGAAAAAATGTCTCTACAGGAAAGAGATAATAAACTAATAAACAAAAAAGAAGCTCTCTTGCTGGCCTTGAGGTAGTAAAATGCCATGATACAAAGACAGCTACACGCAACAGAGATTGAAGAACAGCTCCCGTGTGCTGAAGTTCTACAACTGCAAGACCAGGAGGGTAAGAACTCTGTTAGCTTTATTATCTCAGACAGTTATGGAACAGAGATTAGTTAAAATCATTTTATGTTAACAGAGCCCAGAATTATTGTAATAATCAAAAATGCATGTCTATTGCCAAATGAGCTTCAAAGAGTCCCTAAACATGGATGAAGTCAAACACCTTGGCTGTACCCATAGGATTGTCAGCCATGGATACTGTGAGATAATAAATGCATAGTGCTTTACATTTTTGAATTTATGGCATTCTGTCAGTCATTTTTTTTAATTGAGAAGAAAGTACAATAATTATCTAAAGTTGTGGAGCAGTTTTGGATTTTTTTTAAGATTTTATTTATTTATTTGACAGGTAGAGTTATAGACAGTGAGAGAGACAGAGAGAAAGATCTTCCTTCCATTGGTTCACCCCCAAAATGGCCACTACAGCCTGCGCCGTGCCAATTCGAAGCCAAGAGCCAGGTGCTTCCTCCTGGTCTCCTATGCAGGGGCAGGGGCCCAAGCACCTGGGCCATCCTCCACTGCACTCTTGGGCCACAGCAGAGAGCTGGACTGGAAGAGGAGCAACTGGGACTAGAACCCGGTGCCTATATGGGATGCCGGTGCCGCAGGCTGAGGATTAACCAAGTGAGCCATGGCACTGGCCCCATGGAGCACTTTTGGAACTGAGAAATGAGTAGAGACAGGGAGACTTTTGAGGAGCCTAACGCTGAAAATCCAGATTACTTTTGTGTAGGCCTTTTTGACAGAAACAGACAGGATCTGCAAAAAAGGTTAACACAGATTTATTCAGGCAGAATGTGAATGACCTAAGTCTGGGAAACATAAACAGAATGACTTTTAATGAATCATGGGAAGTGCTCCGAAGTGGTCAAATTCTAGTCAGAATTTACGCATTCATGTATTACACAGTGAATACACATGGGCTTGGCTGGAAAAGGCAGACTTTAGGTAACATAATTGACTAAAAACATTTTCAGAGACAAGGTGGGTGTGACAAAGGGGCTATTGAAAAGAAAACTACTAACTAATTTTAAGGAGGGAATTCCACAAATGGATGCTAGGTGTATAGATGAAGAATAAAATTCAAGGTTGTTGAAGATGTCTGAAATGGGACAAACTCTTGTGCACATTACCTAAGTCGAATTGTCTTGATAGATAATATTAATAGCCCTGCCTGGCCATTTCTCAGATAGTCACAGAAAGTATTTCTCTGGAGCACCTTGTCGGCTTTTTTAGGGGTAATTCTTTCTCAGGCTCCGTGCTAATCACATCCTGAACCCTCAGGATCTTACCAATACAGATTAAGAAGAACAAGATGGGCAAAAGGAACAGGTTACTGAAAACGAGAGGAAGGGGTTTACTTGCTATGTAGCGACAGAAAGCTTTGTGTCCTGTATTTTATGAAGAAAATAAAATTTGTACGTGATGAACCTAAATATATAGCTAAGGACATTTACTAGTAAAACACGAAAGGTGCTATATGTCTCCTTCTTACTATGTACAGTAAAATGTGACACAGATAAATGGAAGGAAAAACTGTTAAACCAAAGTGAAGCAGGCTAGACAACTTTTGAAAGTTCTCTGCACCTTGAGATGACAAAAATTGCTCAGTATCAGGAATGTCAGCCAGAACTATAGTACAGAGAAATACTGAGTGTGTGACTGAAATCTTTCATTAAAACCATAGATTGTCCAAAGGACAAAGTACTCAATCACAGGAAGGATCTATTCCAGAGAAGGGTGCACCTCAGATATATTTTTAATCAAACAAGAGCATCTTTTGTAAGTTGGAGGGTTTTGTTCCTTAGCCATTTCAACAACAACCAAAAAAAATCCAAAATGGAAATAGGATTATCTCAAAAAGTTCCCTGGATGTGGCTCTTGTCTAAGTGTGTGAAGTCCTCACAAATCCCCTCAAGACCACAAAGGTTTTGAGAAATTTATTTGAGCAAACACTGCTGACTTTGACTGAAACAGAAAAAGAGAACACAAAAAGATAGGAGGCTTTTGAGAAAGTTCTACTGACAGGAAGAAGATGGTTGGAACAACTAAGTGGCAAACATGTACTACCTTTAATGAAAAAGGGAGGATGACTCAGAATATAGAAAACAAGAGCCCAGTCATCTCAGGCCAGACACAGGGAAGATTATGTCCAGGCACTAAAAGCTAATCAAGTTAAATCTAGTACATGTCCATTGGATTTCAGAGTTATGGTGCACCAGTGGCTTCTCACATTTTATTTGCTCCCTATTTGAAGTGGAATATCTGTAACCAGTATACCCCATATGCCATGCCTTTCTGTTAATTGTTGGGAGTGTGGAGAGCAGATACCTTGTTTCTTGAGCAGCATGGGTCCACATGAGAAAGGAATATCTTTGAATATAGATTCACTCATACATCACTTACATGAGAATTTGGAATTGGCACTGATGAGATGATAAGATGTGTACATGGATATGTTTGGGGACTTGAGAAAGTCAGCTGTTGCTCAACTCTTGAGAATCTTGTTGAGGGTTGGTGGCGGTAAGCATACTTTGCAGGTTGAATGAAGTGAACTGTTGAGTTCCAGGGAATTGGGTTGCAGTAGACAGAACCAAAAGCAATTTACAGATTCAATGAGATGTCAATCAAAATTTCAATGACATTCTTCTCAGATCTAGAAAAAAAGATGCTAAAATTTATATGGAAACATAGGAGACCATGGATAGCTAAAGCAATCTTAAACAACAAAAACAAAACTGGGGGCATCACAATACCAGATTTCAAGGCATACTACAGAATAGTTATAATCAAAGCAGTCTTGTACTGTCACAAAAATAGACTTGTAGACCATGAAAGAGAACAGAAACCCCAGAAATCAATCCACATTTCTAAACAACTAATCTTTGACAAAAGAGCTAAATCAATCCTTGGAGAAAGGAAGGCTCTGCAACAAATGGTGCTGAGAAATTTTTATCTCTATATGCAGAAGCATAAAACAAGACCTCCTACCATATACCTTATACAAAAGTCAACTCAAAATGGATCAAAGATCTAAATTTATGAATTGCTACTATCAAATTACTAGGGGGAAACTGCAAGACATTGCCAAAGGCAAAGACTACTTGGAAAAGACTCCAGATGTGCAGGCAATAAAGGGAAAAGTAGACAAATGGGATTATGTCAAGCTAAGAGGTTTCTAAACTACAAATGAAACATTCAATAAAGTGAAGAGGCAACTGACAGAATGGGAGAAAATATGTAAAGTATGAAACTGATCAGTTTCAGTTCACAGTTGGTCATGGTGGAGGGACTGGGAGTCAAAGGGAGCACATAGGCAAGTCTAGTACCTGCTAACGCTAACTGATGGAGTAAATAAAGGGGAGAGTGATCCAACATGGGAAGTGAGATACTCAGCAGACTCATAGAATGGCAGATGTCCTAAATAGCACTCTGGCCTCAGAATCAGCCCTAAAGGCATTCGGAGCTGGCTGAAAAGCTCGTGAGAGTATTTCAGGCATGGAAAGCCAAGACACTCTGGCAAAAGATCTCTGTGAGTGAGATCCCAGTGGAAAGAACAGGTCATCAAAGAAGGAGGTACCTTTCTCTGAAGGGAGGAGAGAACCTCCACTTTGACTATGACCTTGTCTAAACAAGATAAGAGTCGGAGAACTCAGAGGGCTTCCATAGCCTTGGAAACTCATGACTGGAGCATAGGGAGATTACTGATGCCATAGACAGGAGTGTCAATTGGTAAAGTCAACAATAGGAGTCACTGTGCACTTACTCCTCATGTAGAATCTCTATCCTTAATGTGCTGTACATTGAGATTTAATGCTATAACGAGTACTCAAACAATATATTTCACTTTGTGTTTCTATGGGGGTGCAAACTGTTGAAATCCTTACTTAATGCATACTAAACTGATCCTCTGTAAAAAAAAAAAAAAAAAAAAAAAAAAGAAATTATCAATTCCCAACTTGACTCTCACTGGGATTAAACATGACAATAGGTCTGCTCTGATTTCATCATCATTTAAAAAAAAATCATCTATTATTTTTCACTTTATGTTTCTGTGTGGGAGCAAACTGTTGAAATCCATACTTAATGTATACTAAGCTGATCTTCTGTATATTAAGATAATCGAAAATGAATCTTGATGTGAATGGAAGGGGTGAGGGAGTGGGAAAGGGGAGGGTTGTGGGTGGGAGGGACGGTATGGGGGGGAAGCCATTGTAATCCATAAGTCGTACTTTGGAAATTTATATGCATTAAATAAAAGTTTAAAAAAAAAGAAACTGATAAAGGATTAATATCCAAAATTTATAAAAGCTCAAAAAACTCAACAATAACAAAACAAACAATATAGTTAAGAAATGGGCAAAGGACTTGAACAGGTATTTTCCAAAAGAAAAAATGGTCAACAAACACATGAAAAATGCTCAGGATCACTAGCCATTAGGAAAATGCTGATAAAAACGACAATGAGGTTTCACCTCACCCCAGATAGAATAGCGCTCATAAAATAAATAAATAAATAAATAAATAAATAAATAAATAAATAAATAAAACCAGGGCCTGCACCATGGCTCATTTGATTAATCCTCCGCCTGCAGCACGAGCATCCCATATGGGCGCCAGGTTCTAGTCTCAGTTGCTCCTCTTCCAGTGCAGCTCTGCTGTGGCCCGCGAGGGCAGTGGAGGATGGCCCAAGTACTTGGGCACCAGCACCCACATGGGAGACTGGAAAGAAGCACCTGGCTCCTGGCTTTGGATTGGCACAGCACCGGCCATGGCAGCCATTTGGGGGGTGAACCAACCGAAGGAAGACCTTTCTGTCTCTCTCTCTCTCTGTCTGTAACTCTGTCAAATAATAATAATAAAAAAAGAATAGCTCTCATACAGAAATGACATATATATATATATATATAGAGAGAGAGAGAGAGAGAGGATATGGGGAAAAAAGTACCCAAATCCACTGCTGGTGGGAATATAAACTAATACAACCATGTGAAAGATAGTAGACAGTATGGAGATTCCTCAGAGATTACTGTATGATCCAGCCATCTCACTTCTAGAAATTTACCCAAGTGAAATGAAACCAGGATATGAAAGAGTAATTTGTAGCCCCATGTTTATTGCAGCTCAATTCACAAGTGCTAACATATGCTATCAACTCAGTTGTCCATGAACTGATGATTGGATAAAGAAAATGTGATTATATGTATGTGTGTGTGTGTGTGCGTGTGTGTATACACAAGAACACTATGAAATACTACTCAGCCATAAAAAGAATGAAATTCTGTTTTTTGCAACGAAATGGAAGCAACTGATACCTATTATGCTTAGTGAAATACACCAGTCTCAGTTATACAAATATCATGTTTTCTCCGATATGTGGTAGTTAATATAGAATACAAAAATGTAGAAGAGTGTAAAGTGCTTTTTGGGATAAAACTGTTGTTTTTCCTCCTTGTTTATTCTCCTGTAGAACTGTGGTTTTCCTCCTTTTTACTTGTTGAATATTATGATTAGTGGTGAATTAACAATGTAAATACAGAGTGGATTAAAATTATGTTTTTGGAAAAACTGATGAAGAGAGGGGAGGGAGAAGGATGAGGGGGAACAGGGGAATGAGGGACTTGTGGTTGTCTTCTTGGAACTACACCAATGGAATGTATGAAATCTCTTCTCTTTATATTAATATTTTTTTAAAAAAGAAGTCTTATATGTTCTCCAAGATTTAAGCTTCCTGATACACAAGGCTTGTATGTTCTGATCCTTTCGAGTTTTTGTGAAACTTTTTAATATTATGATGAATCATTCTCAATGTTAAATTATGTTATATGGAAAAGAGTATGTATTCAATTAAAATCCTCTTCAGTTGACTTTGAGTTCATTTAAAGGTGATAATGTGGGTGCATCTGACCTAATCAGTTGGATCCTGAGAATACAATCTGAAGATCAATGATTCACATGCTATCTTCAGAAGATTAAATTACCACAGCTTCTATAATGTCAAAGAAACTAATCCGCTAGTTAGTAAAAGAGATAAGAGAATAACCAAGACCCCAGACCCAGCTGTCACCTTACTTAAGGTTTGTGAGATCCTGAGCAAAACACTCAACCAGGGCATCCTTAGACTTTTGACTCATAGATATTTTGAGATTAAACTTAAATTTTCCAAGTTTGTGGTAATTTGTCACATATCAATAGATTAGATATAAATTCTGTATTAAATACTGTATTACCATAACAACTTACTGTTTTTTCCTATTATAAGAAGAGGCTTCATTCTCTTTCCTTCTGTGTTTCTAGTATAAGTTACTCCCATTCAATTATTGGATGGCAAGTTAACTCCTTTCCAGACAAAGCCATTCACTCATGCTATTCTGTTAGGAATGTGTTTCTTAATTTTCATTAGGATTTTTCTGTTAGTCTTTTGATTTTTTGGGTGGTGGACCTTTTGGAGACCTCTTTTCCCTATTTAGTTATGTCTCAATAATAAAAACATGCATGAATCTTCTCTATTCTGTTTATTTCCTTTGTACTATACACAACAGCTTATTACTAATTTCATTTATTTATTCTTCATCTTCCAAGTGAAATTATGTACTTTAACTCTTTTATTCACAGTTATATAATGAACATATATTTTAAACAATTAAAACAACTTAAAAAAAAACCCACCATTTCTAGTACTAAAATCAGAGCTAAATATTGCCTATGAATCAACAGCACAAAGAATGTGAATCTCAGTGGCTAGTATTCTCAAAAATGTCAATGGAATAACTATAAAATCTGATTTTTCTTCTAATACCATTTAACAGGCTGATAGCAGCATGGTAAATTTCAAGTTCCATATAAGTTACCACCCCATGGTAATTAATATGACTCCGTAAAAGTGTCAAGCTTACTTACACATAATCAAAGAGTTATTTCTAGTGAATCTCATTGAACTGACAGAGTGTATATCTTCATAAAATCTTTAACATTATCCCTCTCATTTGAGATTTACTAAGTATTGAGTGCCAGAGAAAAATAAAGTTCTTTAATATTGTTAATTAAATGTAGAACACCTTGATCTATCAATTGGTGATATTGTTGACATTTTTAAATTAAATTCAAAAGAGCTCATGCTTGACTCAATCTCCATAAGAAAGCAGATCAAAGGATATGTATAAACAGTCAAGTTTGTCATCAAAAAGTACACTGAGGTTAGTTTAATCTAAGAAATCAAAGGGAGAAGGATTCAGTGCACAAAACTAAAGCTGTGGTCTGCAAATGCTTTGGAAACCTACTAATATTAACAAAACTTTGGCAATATACATCGAATATAACTATACTTATTAATTAATTGCATATATGGCTCTGTTAATACTAAGTGAAGGAGATATATATTTTACAAATAATTAAAACTTTAATAAGATAAAATATGGAATTTAAATAAATGGTTAATGGAATTTTAATTATTTGCAAAAATATTTTACTATAAAATATTTTAAATGTGTGTTTGGGAATTTTTAAAATAGTTCCTCATAGAACAATCTTTATTATATACAAAAATTTTAAGATGCATTGTAGAATTTTTACAACTTTTACACAAAATGGATTATGTTACTTATTCAAATTTCTTCCTTTAGAATACAAACTGTTGTCATCAAAATAAAATAATGCATATAAATGGAGAATTAGAAACTTAATACCTTACAACTAAATGAATAGATGCATTACTATGTTTCTATTTATTTGAAGCAACACACAATTATTACACTTCATAGGATAAACCTAATTAACAAATCAGGTATACTTCTCCGTTATTTCTATTCAGAGAATCACAAAGTTTGATCTTTTTTTTTTTTCATTTGACAGATAGAGTTAGACAGTGAGAGAGAGAAACAGAGAGAAAGGTCTTCCTGCCGTTGGTTCACCCCCAAATGGCCACTACGACAGGTGCTGAACCAATCTGAAGCCAGGAGCCAGGTGCTTCTTCCTGGTGTCCCATGCGGGTGCAGAGGCCCAAGGACTTGGGCCATCCTCCACTGTCTTCCTGGGCCACAGCAGAGAGCTGGACTGGAAGAGGAGCAACTGGGACTAGAACCCGGTGCCCATAGGGGATCCTGGCGCCACAGGTGGAGGATTAGCCAAGTGAGCCACAGCACCGGTCCCACAAAGTTTCATCTTAATAGGCATGCTTATCATGACACCTTCATGTCAACATCAATTTGTATCTCAAAGAATAGTGTGTGCACTTGAAAACATCCATCTTTAACAATAAAGTATTTATTGTGTGTATACTATGTGTATGTATATACATACACATATTTGAATTTATGTAACATCTGGGAGATCAAATGGCATAGGTTTGATTAATTTTGAGGGGCAGAAAAAAGTAGTAAAGAGTGTTTCATAGATTTTTTTTTTTTTTTGGCCAGGCAGAGTTAGACAGAGGGAGAGAGAGACAGAGAGAGAGTTATAGACAGTTAGAGAGAGACAGAGAGAAAGGTCTTTCTTCCGTTGGTTCACTCCCCTAAATGGCCACTACATCCGCACCAAGCCTATCCAAAGCCAGGAGCTGGCCACTTCCTCCCGGTCTCCCATGCGGGTGCAGGGACCCAAGCACTTGGGCCATCCTCCACTGCCTTCCCCGGGCCACAGCAGAGAGCTGGACTGGAAGAGGAGCAACCGTGTCTGTTTCATAGATTTTAAGCCTGGGTTCAGACATAGAAAGACTTTTTTACTCATAAATATGCTAATGTAATTAATATGGTAGGGTTGAAAATCATAGTACTGTGGGTTGAGGGAACAGGAAGTGAGGGAATGCAGAAGTAGTTCTAGCGACTGTAACCTTACTCTTTCAATAACATTGACTAGTTATTACATACACTAATACTTCCTCATCTCATTTCTCCTGTGGATATTCATTTCCAACTCTACGTTTTGTCATTTAGAGTTGTTTTACTATTTGTTTCTTGCTGGTCCATAGCAATTCTTATGATTGTATGTATTGATTTTATACCAGTAGACAAAAAGAAACTTGAATAGGAAAAGAAGACAGAAAATATGTTTTTGCTAGAGGGAAAGATGCAGATTACAAACTAATGGAGAGCAGAGTACCTGTGCAGACAGAGCAAGAAGGCAGTAGAGTGAAGTGGTTCGAAAAAACTAATGTGTTACAGATATTTCCTTAGGATACCAAATTGAATTTTTCTTTTTCTATTTTTGGTTTTTATTTGAAGGTAGAAAAAGACAAATGGACACAGAGGGATCTCTAATCTACTGACTCACTCCCCCTCCTCAAAAAAAAAAAAAAAAAAAGGCATGCAACCTATGTGTCATCATAGAATGGTATGACTGCCTAAGAAGCAGTGGATACTGGTTAGACCAATAGTCATTTCGGTCAGTCAGAGGACTTTCTTACTGACAAGAAGTTGCTGAGGCATTAGAAAGGTAGAGAGAGACAAATGGACACAGGAGGATCTCACATTTACTGATTCACTCCCCAAATCTGCAACAGCCAGGGTTGGACCAGTATGATGACAAGAGTCCAAAATACTAGAGCTATCATATCAGCATTGAGCAAGCTTAATAAGCTAACACTGTGGTTTGCCACCAGGACTGGGGTGAATGTTTCCACAGGTTCATTTTACTGTGTGGATGTCTTTAATTCATTTTCACAGAAGGGCATATTTTGGTGCCATTCTTCTTTAATGTAAATAACTATTTACTTTTCCTTATTTGAAAGTCAATGGGGAGGAGAGAAGAGGGAGAGAGCCAGGGAGGGAGAGACCAACAGAGGGAGCTATTCCATCTGGTGCTTCATTCACCAAATATCTGCAACAGCTGGGGCTAGGACAGGCGGAAGACCAGAGCTTGGGATTCAAGCCAGGACATCAAACCAGAGTCCCACGAGAGTGGCAGAGTTCCATTTACTTGAGTCATCACCTTTTACCTCCCTAGGTGTGCATCATCAGGAAGCTGGAATCAAAACCAGAGCTGGGACTTGAACTCGGTCATTTTAATGTGGATGCAGCCATCCAAAGTGACATCTTAAGTGCTTTGCCAAAGGCACACTCCAGGGCACTATTGCTTACATCAAATTCTATTTGTAGTTTTAGGGTCTTTTCTTCCTGCTTAGTGATATTTCATTCACCATTATTACTCAGATTATAGACCTGCCCTTGCTTGTCATCACAAGCAGAACACTGAGACCAATTTCATTTGTAGTAAGATGAATTTCCCAAGGAGGAAAAACCTGTCCAAAAATCTGCTTTGACCGATGGTAACACCACTTCAAAGAGGCACTCTTGCACTTGGAATCTATGAGTAAATTATGTAAAACTGCATAGCAAATATTTCATGTCTAATTTCTTTATTCATCTGCATTTTTTGTGAGAGTGTTAGCATTTAAGCAATTTCATCAACTCGTAACATCCCTATTAAATACCATTTGATCAGAGTTTGGTATCTGTAGTAAGACAAACAGTATTTCATTCAGAAAATCATTGAGGCATTGCTCTCTTATCTCCTATGACTATTGATGTTACATAAACTACTGAGAGCACGCTGCATTCTGTCCATTTGTCTTTTGGTTACAGAATTATTAGTATGTAATTGAAGCTAGCATTTGTAACTGAACTACTTTCATGGATTTTTATTGCTGATAAATAGTAAAGTCAAATTTAAACAATGTAAGTAGTAGTATGTAAACACAATAATAAATAAGTCTTCCCTTTCTTTTTTCCTCTCCTACATGTACTTTAGGTTTTTTTTTTAACTTTTGGAATAAAAATATTGAGTATTAAAAAAGTCCAATTAATCAAAGTGAATTTAAAGCTCTGTAGAATCAAATAGATGGTAAACAATAGACAATGATATATTTTAGAGATTTGCAATAACAGATTGGTGAAGTATTTTGAAAGAATTTAAGAATTAAATTAAGAATTAAAGCTCATTTCTTCAATCAAGAAATGCTGTGCTTCATCTAGATAAATATTTTATATTGAGTAATACTATATGTTAGAAAATATTTTTTTCATGGGATAGAGAGCTAGAGTCAACAACCATAGATTTTTATTTTAAAATAAAAGCTAAAGATGTCACTGTATCATAGCAATATGTACAATGATATTTTCAAAGATCAGGCTATTGACACTGTAGAAAAATCACTCAAAGACAGGGATTATTGACATAACTTCAAACTTGACATTTCATGAACTGTTAGACCATGCTACAGTGGGGAAGTGCTGTCAGATAGCATGCATTAAACATAAATAAACTGATTTTCATGGTGCTGTAGTGAAACACGTCAGGCATAAAGGTGGGGAAGCCACAGTGCATTGAAGCAGTTAAGAGTCTTGCCCAAGCAAGAGATTATGGGCTGCTGATGAGAGCTTATCAGGTCACAGGTTGTGTTAGCTGAACTTCACAGGAAACTGGTATTTTAGGGGCAGGTTAAACCATTTGCATTGATGTGTGACACTACGGCAGTGAGTTGTAAACCATTCATAGACAGTGCAAATTACATTCTTTATTTGAGGGTAAAATAGATATTTTTCAGATGATCTGTCTTTCTTACCTGAAGATGTAGAAATGCAAGAATTATTTAAGTGTTAGAATATTCATTAAATTTTCTGAGATATATTTGGAATATACATGTGAGTATGATGCATTCCTATTTCAACACAGGTCCCAGAAAACAAAAAATAGCAGCAGTGTAATGAGAAAGCCATCAACACAGAAAACAGTATACATGATGGTTGGCATATTGGAGAACATCAGTTGACACAGAGTAATTAAATTACTGACATAGCAGAATAGATTCTATTGCATTTTTAGAAAATATTATTTTTGTTGCTATTATTTAATATTTAAAAAGGCATTTTACATGCATATATGTAATTTAGGATTTCCAAAAAATTCTTTGATTATATTCAAAGGTAATTTCTTAAAAGACAAGAACAGGCCGGCGCCGCGGCTCACTAGGCTAATCCTCCACTTCGCGGCACCGGCACACCGGGTTCTAGTCCCGGACGGGGCGCCGGATTCTATCCTGGTTGCCCCTCTTCCAGGCCAGCTCTCTGCTGTGGCCAGGGAGTGCAGTGGAGGATGACCCAAGTGCTTGGGCCCTGCACCCCATGGGAGACCAGGAGGAAGCACCTGGCTCCTGGCTTCGGATCAGCGCAGTGTGCCGGCCGCAGCGCACCAGCCGCAGCGGCCATTGGAGGGTGAACCAACATCAAAGGAAGACCTTTCTCTCTGTCTCTCTCTCTCACTGTCCACTCTGCCTGTCAAAAAAAAAAAAAAAAAGACAAGAACAAAACTCATTTTTGGATATATTTTTAGAGTCCTGCAGTCAGTTTGTATTATAATTTGAGGAGGAAAAGCTTTAAATGAATTGTATTATTAAAGTGAATATAAATAACTAAATGGATGATGCATTTCAATCTTATCCTGACAGGCACTTTTGAATCTCATTTTAAATTACAGAAAATCATCTTCATCTAACTTCAAGTACATATAAAAAGTGGAAAAGTCTCCTGACACTTATTTAGTGCCACAAGACTTTCTGTGTATATGAACTTGAATTCAATTTGCTAACAAATCACTGGTCACACAAATAATCTAGTCTCTAAATCAAAGCCACCTACAGATTTAAGAAATGTCGATGATATAATGACTGTCACGCTTTGAAACTGTATTTTGACAAATAAGGATCACATCAACTAATATTTCAAATAAGAGTGAACTGGCATTACTGAAAGTTCAGCTTCCAGTGAGCAATGTAAGACAAACTATAAATTCTAGGGAGTAATAAAAGGCTGTCATAAAAGATCATTAAAAGGAGTCAATCTTTAAAAGCAAAAGGTGAAGAAACTGAAACAGTTCAATAATATATATACTCTTTCCACAGTGTTCTTTATACACACATAAAACAT
This sequence comes from Oryctolagus cuniculus, assembly GCF_051225735.1. Lineage (NCBI taxonomy): Eukaryota > Metazoa > Chordata > Mammalia > Lagomorpha > Leporidae > Oryctolagus > Oryctolagus cuniculus. The sequence goes on along the minus strand of NC_142868.1, from coordinate 61,475,981 downwards.
CTATATATCTGTATAGTGTGCATGTATGCTTACATGTAATTATTTTCATATAGATATATGTATATTTGTATGTAATTATTTTCAATATATATGTCATATTCACATACAACCATTTTTCAAAGGCAGATAGTGCAGTAGAGATATCAAAATCTTTACATTATTAGATAGGTTTAACAGGATAATTCAAATATAAACAAGGAACTAAGGTGAAATTCAGGAATATGAATGGAAAAACTAAGTAGAACAAACAGCACTTAATAATTTCATAGGCTATGTGTGAATTTTACATATCTTAGTGAGTTAACAAAATTATTATTAACAATATTTATCTTTTTCTGACAAATCACATTTTGTCTTATTCTCGTAAGAGAAATATCTTTGTTTTAATTTAATAAATTATGCATAACTTCTAAATTTAACATTAAGACATACTATATGGACACCTAACTGTGATTTTTTAACAAATTTTTTAATTTTTTCTGAGGTAGCTGTCACTTTTTTCCTTATCAAAATAATCTAATAATTATAGGGAAAGTAACCTAAAATGGTGCTATTGGCATTGTTTTCACTCTATATTTTTATATTGATTACTTATTACTTGCAAATATATATGTTTATCACTGATGTGATTTTTCTTATACTGGACTATAAACTACTAGACTAATTTTTAGGTTTATTCACTATAATTGCCCCATTTACATGTAATAAAGGACATTTGTACAAACATACAAATCTAACTTTTCTGATATTTATGATTGGATTTTGATCAAGTAAAAGCTGTATTAATATTATATAGAGTTAAAAGAACTCAAGACAAAAACCACTGATTCCTACCTGCAAAATTATAAACAGGTAATTATTCTAGGATGGATTGTCTGGGAAAGAAACACTGAGACAGAATTAAAAGAACAAAGTTTTATTGAGAGTGCTGGCTACTACATAAAGCCAGGCAATAGGAAGTTATGTCCTCCACGAAGCACATGTGTTCTATGAATCAGGCACTCTGTCTCTGAAGAATCCAAATATTTGGGTTTGAAGATCATAAAGTCTGCCAGTGAGTCACTGGAATGACAGTAAGTGGGGTTATTTATGTTTACCCACTTGGACTTCTAACCCATGTACTCTTATTGGACCCTGACAACATCTTCTCCCCTCCTTTTGCTCTCTCTCTCTTTTTTTTAAGATTTATTTATTTATTTGAAAGAGTTACACAGAGAGAGGAGAGGCGGAGAGGCCAAGAGAGAGAGAGAGAGAGGTCTTCCATCCGATGGTTCACTCCCCAGATGGCCACAACGGCCGGAGCTGAGCCGATCCGAAGCCAGGAGCCAGGAGCCAGGAGCCAGGAACCTCTTCAGGGTCTCCCACACAGGTGCAGGGGGCCAAGGACTTGGGCCATTTTCCACTGCTTTCCCAGGCCATAGCAGAGAGCTGGATTAGAAGAGGAGCAGCCGAGACTAGAGCCAGCACCCATATGGAATGCTGGAGCTTCAGGCCAGGGTGTTAACCCACTGTGCCACAGAGACATCCCCCCCTTTTTTCTCCCCTCCTCTCCCCATCCTCTCCTGCCCTGCCCTCCCCTCCCTTCCCTCTCCTCCCCTTTTCTCTCTTCATGGTATTGCCTAAGAATTTGCCTTCATCTGGCCCCTTCATGCTTTCACAGGTACAGTGGATCCTAACTGGACCCATTCCCATAACTTTCACTATAATGTGCTCTCCTACCCACAGTTGGGTGCCAAGTACTTTTTGAGGAGAAATGGAGTAAAGCTTGCCTGCATTGGCCACACGAAGTAAGCCATTGTATTTACTATTTCTCTCTTTCTTCCCCAAAGGGTGTGAGTTCAGTCATGACACATGATAAATGTATTAATACAATGGAGATGCAAATTTAAAATGAATTGGAAGAAAAGCAAGAGGAAGTCAATTTGTGCACAGTAAAGACAAGCATGTTACTAAAATTAGGATTAAAAACAGCACTGAGCCTCCTGACAACCAGATCAAACGGTAATGGCATACATTCCGTAATTCTAGTCGAGAAAGAGGGCAAGTAGCAGTCCCTCAGGGATGATGCCTTTTGTCCTGACATTATATTTTGAAATTTATTTGTCACATATTACCATATAAACAGGGAAATTATGAGTAGAAGGAAGAATATTCTTCCACCAAAATATTTGGTAATAAAAAATATTGTAAGAAAATTGTCATAGCCTCAGTAACAAAGGGGCAACCAAATTGCAATATAACTACCAAGGAAAGTCAATGGATGATTAAAATACTCCGTAAGAAATAAATCTGTAGGCCAAGTGTTTTCATTAGAGAGCTCTGCCAAATAACCCGAGAAGAAAGCACACCCAGTCTATTCAGTCTCATAGAAAATACAAGGTGAAAGACCACATCCCAATTTGTTCTGTGAAGCTAGCATTACACTAACACCAAAACTAGATAATAACTACAAATACAGTAAGAAAATCACCGGTAAATTTTCCTTGTGAATAGAGACTCTAAAATCCTTAAGAAATATTATAAAAATCTGGAAATATTTAAAAATAATGGCTGAGAAATTAGTTCCAGGGACTCTAGACTGTTTAATGTTCTAAGAATAAAACTTACAATCTATTATATCAACAGAAAAGGAAAAAGCACATGATATAGAAAACCATTTGATAGAATTCAAGGACATGGGCTCATGATAAAATGTGCTTGCAAGAAATTAACAACACATCAGTTATTATCCTTAATACAGCAAAACTTCATGTCTTTGCCCTGAGATCAAGGATGCTTGTTCCCCTTAGTTATATTCAACATAGTGCTGAAATTATTAACAAAGTCAGCACAGCAAGAAAATAAGATGAAAAACATAGGGATGAAATATGACTGTCTTTATACATAGGTTAAATGATTGTCCCAACAGGAAATTCTAAGAAATCCATTTTCAAATCTAGAAAAAATAAGTTCAGCAAATCATGGGATGCACATGAACATACTAAAAGTGACAGTATTTCTTTGTGTTAGCAATGAAAATGAAACCCAAATTAAAAATAAAATACCATTTATAGCCATCCAAAAATAATACACTTACGTAGGTGCCTAACAAAACCTATATAAAGGTTATGCCAAAAACTACAAAACACTGATGTTTTAAAAATATTGAAATAATTGAAGATATTTGTTATGCTTATACATTAGAAGATTCATGAGAGTAAGCATATCAACAAGATATACAAGTGGAAATTAAATATATTAAAAGATGTTCAACATCAATAGCCATTGGTCTAATGTAAATTAAATCACATGAGTTTTCATTATACACTGATCAAAATGACCAAAAACAAAAAATAACAATACCAAATGCTGATGAGTGCAGAGACGATTATTCACATATTGCTGATTGGAATGTAAGTGGTATAGCTCCTGGAAATGGTTTGATAATTTTAAAAAATGGAATATGTCCAATAATGTATAGCAATTGCAATCTTGAAAAGTTATCCTAGATAAATTAATACTCATATTTATAAAATATCTGTAGATAACTGCATAGCAGTTCTATTCATACTTGCTAAAAATCATCAACAACATGAATACCTTCAGTTGGAGAATGTTTAGCAAACAATTAACACACACACCCTAGAATATCAGTTGGTGATTAAAAGAAACTCTATATGCAGCAGTCTCTACAAAGCTTCAGAGAACAATGCTCACCAGAAAATAAATTCCCAACAGTTACACGCTGTGCAATTTCACATACACAACTCTCAAAGTGACAAAATTAGAGTTTGGAATGCATTACAGTTTGACAGAGATAAACAGCGTATGAGGAGAAGTTTGCAAAGAGAGATCATTATGGTATTTAAAATATGTTGCATATCTGTTGTATCAATTCTAATATCCTGATATGATATTACACAACAATTTTTTAAAAATATTAACACTGGGAAATACTGGATAAAGAATATTATATTTTTCTTCTGCATGTGAGTCTACAATTACCAATAATAAAGAGGTTTAAATATATATTTTAATAGTCCATTATATTCAGTTGGTAATTAAGCCCAAATAAATTTACTAAAACCTCTTGTGATTTTTTCATTTGTAAATTGCACATATGTAATTATTAAATAGATGAATAAATATATATATTGACATATTTAGAAGAAAGCTACTTATTTTACATAATTATTGAATAATATAAAATTAGGTCCAAAGTATTGCCAAAACTTTAATGTCTTAGGACACCTGGAGGTGCTACATTTATTTTATTTATTTATTTATTTATTTATTTGATAGGCAGAGTTAGACAGTGAGAGAGAGAGACAGAAAGAAAGGTCTTCCTTCCATTGGTTCACCCCCCAAATGGCTGCTATGGCTGGTGCACTGTGCCAATCTGAAGCCAGGAGCCAGGTGCTTCCTCCTGGTCTCCCATGCAGATGCAGGGCCCATGCACTTGGGCCATCCTCCACTACACTCCTGGGCCACAGCAGAGAGCTGGACTGGAAGAGGAGCAACCGGGACAGAACCGGCGCCCTGACCGGGACTAGAACCCGGTGTGCCAGCGCCGCAGGCGGAGGATTAGCCTAGTGAGCCACGACACCGGCCTGTCTTAGTTTATTTTCAAAGATAATAGTAAAACATAAATTTAATGCTGGTTCCTAAGATATTTCTGTTTTCCAAGGTACAACTGTTGTAGTCACATGAGGCAGAGCTGTGATGAAGAGGAAGGGGTTTCTTTTATTATTTTAATAATTAATTTATTTGTCTTTACTTAAGAGAAAGAGAAAGAGAGAGAGTGCATGCAATGTACTGACATAGGTTTTTCCATAGGCTGGATCAGTCTCCAAATTCATGCAATAGTCAGTGGTGCATTAAGTCAAAGCCAAGAGTATGGAATTTAATCTGGGTCTCCCATGTGGGTGGCAGGGACCCAAGTTTTTGAACTATCACCTGTTGCCTCCCAGGGTGCACATCTGCATGAAGCTGGAAGTGGAAGCAGAGCCAGTCCTCAAATACAGGCCTGAGATATGGAATGCAGGCTTCCCACATGGTGCCTTACCTGCACAACCAAATGCTTGCCTTCGTCCATAAGTTTTTATTTGAGTTTAATTTGACAATTATCTTTTTTCTTCGTTTTAACTTTGCTTGCCCTGTCTATAAGTTTTTATTTCATTTTAAGATAAGATAATTATATAATCTTTTCTTCTTAGTTTTAACCTATAGTTCAGGATATTTGGAAAATGGTGAACCATGTATTTTGTAAATAACTTTTTAAATAAAATCTTTCTTCTAGGTAGAATAAGATCTTTATGAGATTTTTCAGCCTACAGAGAAAACAGTTTACAATAGTGACTTCCCAATAGAAAGCCTTCTTTGAAATGTGTATATCAATGAAATGATTAGAATTTGGTGAAGAAAGTGACCAAGATAAAGCTTTTCCAATAATAGCATTTTTATTTGCATGGATGTTAAGGTCTGATGTGTTCCTTGTATACCCAGAACTGTCACAATATTCAAAAAGATATAAATGTCAGAAATAGTTACAGTTAGGGAGCGGACAAACATATATTAAAGAAACTTATCTGTAGACAAATATTTCTGGGCTTTGATTGCTGTTATTTTCATTTCACATAATATAAACACTCTATGATTAATATTTATTTAGGGATTGTTTTCTAAATCTGTTATTTGATTTGCTGTGATGTGGCAATATGATCAGGTATTCTACTAAAGCATAGGAACCATGCTCATGAACATATTGAAGAATGAGTCTAATTTTCTTTCAGAAGTGACATCCCAGGCCCAGCCAAATGCTGCCTCCTGTGATATTTTGTGTTCATTGGAAAGTCCAAGCCCTACTCAACTGGAAGACCTCTAATCACTCCAGCTCATCTCCAGCTCATTAGGTATTTAGTAATGGTTCACTCAGACTTGAAAGGTTAGTCACACTGATTTTTACTGAGACCCTAAATTCTGTGAGATTATATGCAATCTGTAGCATTGTCTATGAACTTACTTATGCAAACACTTTCTTTCAGGCCGTATCTGAGTCATGCCAGTGTGAATAGTGACTATCCCTTTTAAACTTCTATTTATTCCTTCTGGGTATGTCTTGCTTTCCAAGTCAAAATGATTATTTCTCACCCACTATTTTTATTGTTTTTCCTTTAAATACAGGGATCCCAGAAAATACAGTTATCTTGGTTTAAAAATATTAATGCTACTTTTATAATAAGAAATAATTATATGCATCTAATTAATTTAATTTAATTGTTTATATTACCAAACAACTTATTCACCTAGATGATCTTATCATTTACTTCTTTTTTTTTTCAATTAAGATTATAATTGTGTTAGCGTAGGCTACTTATACAAAAAAATTTCACATATAAACACACTTCAAAAAACCAAACCAACTAAGCCAACCCTCAACCTAAAAATGCTCATTTCATAGGGTAACAAATTCTACTACTGATAGATAGCACAACCAAGCGAATGGTTAGTAGACGTGCATTAATGAGGCGCTGAGATCACCCAAACCTATTTAATTTAAAATAAGATATGTCTTCTTCAGGATTTCAGTGCTTGTGAACAATTATTATATGAGAAGAATGACCTCTATTTTGCCAAGATCTAATTCTGGATTTAGTCATCTAGACTTTAAACTTGTAAGAAAAAATGTGTTTCTATCTCAGGTGAGTATTTAATTTCTTAAAAGCTGATAATAAATTGATGTGGAAAGAAGTATGATTTCTTAAACATAGGGACATATTTTTCCTTCCCAGCTATGATTGGCCTTCCTATTTTATTCAGAGTCATTCTACTAAGAAAAAGGCTCGGGCTTCACTTTGTAGGCTACATACAAACAAGCATAATGAGTTTAAGAAGACATGCCGTTAAGAATAGAACATATGGCTTCCATAATGTACATAAAATTGCAAATACTTTGCATGTGAATTTTTTTCAAAATTATTAAACAGCAGGGTGATCTCGATCAGAATCTTGGTTTCATATGATTATTTCCTTAAAATTTTTTTCTTCAAATAAGAAAAACTTAAGATTAGAGCTCCCAAACCAGCTAAGTTAGAAACTGCTAATTTTCTGAATAAAATAGCACTTTTTTATTCTAATACCACTTAACTGAAAGGTTAGAAAAGGATGTGCAGTTGATACAGAAAACTATCAGGCACTTCTCTGCATTGAGCATCTGCAGCCACTTGCGTCTGCTTTGTCATTCACAGACATTTCAACCCTGTTGGCTACTGTCTCTTCAGGTTCTGACTGGAGACGGCCTTCTGACTGTCCACCAGTGTAGGTGGGGGTCCTGTGCTTTAAAAGGATCCATTTAAACTGCAACAGAAGTATCCAAATGAACACCCACTGGGACAAAATGAGTCCGGCTTACTTGCAAGCCTGCTTGAGAAAGCACAAAAACTTTTTTAACTTTGACATATTCATTGCTTTAATGTTTTGTCTGTGGCTATTGTAATAAAAGGGAGGATGCTCAGTACTGACGTCAATCTTGCTTTTTTGGATAAATTTGTGATCATTTCATTACTTTTTCTTTTCTTTGTGCAATGCGATTGTCTGGTGTGGTTTTAATAAATACACCATTTTCTTCTTGCTTGCTGAGATTGGAGGGTGCATGAACTGAAAACTGACTTTGAGGAGTACATTCTGATTCAAAGATTAATGTCTTACTAGGACCTAAATGTCATCCAAGCCATGATAAAGAGATTCTAGAAGATATATCTATATTTCCTAGCAGGGAAAATTCCAGCCTATGGATTATTTTGATTAAAATAATCTAATTCATTCTAAAATAGAGCAAGAGATGATAGGGTCACATTTAAACACATTATCCCAAATCTGGAAATATGCATGATTTGTGGCTTGGCTTACATAATGTTTTTGACAAGTTAGAGTAAGAGCAAAAAGACACAAAACCTTTGTAGTTATGGGAAAGTAAGGCTAAACTGGCCATTTTACCTTATGTGCTAGATGAATTACCAACAAACAGAAAAAAACCACACACATTTTAAAAGGACAGAGATAATGAACATGAGGACAGAGAAATCAGTGGAAGGAAGAAAGAAAATTATAATTAAAAAGTGCAATGAATTTGTCAATTCTTATTCCTTCTTGTTCTGTGCAGAGTTTTGCCTGGATATTCATGAGACAAATGTTCTATAATATACACCTTGAAAATTGACTGATTCAAGTAGGTTTCATTCCTGGAGTCCAAAACAGTCTCCTAATGAGTATAAAATTATTAATAAAACATTATAGCATACTAGTAAATTTGTATATTTTAAAGATGATGGTGTAAACAATTAGAGCAAGGGTTTTTATGGTAAAAGCAAGGACTAAATTTGCACAGTCAGAATAGCATGTGTTTACTTAATCCCAAAACTATTGCTTTTTCTCTTTACCACGTTGCCACTCCTGTTACTGCAGACATTGCTGTACTCTACTATCATGCAGCCATTAACTGATGTTGAAATTCACTGATCTGAATAGTGAAAACTATCCAATGAATTGTCTGTAAAGTAAGGAAAAAAAAGTTTCTTTAAACACAGCCAATGCTTTTTCTGTCTGTATTTGCTGAATTGTGCATAATAAAAAAAAAAAAAAAAAGGATGGAAGAGACTAAAAATTTTTTTTCAAGGAAAGATGTTAGTTTTTTTTTTTTTTTTTAAGATTTTATTTATTTATTTCGAAGTTAGAGTTACAGACAGTGAGAAGGAGAAACAGAGAGAAAGGTCTTCCGTCCGCTGGTTCACTCTCCAAATGACCGCAATGGCTGGAGCTGTGCTGATCCGAAGCCAGGAGCCAGAATTTTCTTCTGGGTCTCCCACGTGCGTGCAGGAGCCCAAGGACTTGGGCCATCTTCTACTGTTTTCCCAGGCCATAGCAGAGAGCTGGATTGGAAGAGGAGCAGCTGGGACTAGAACCATATGGGATACCGGAGCCGCAGGTGGAGGATTAACCAGTTGTGCCACAGCGCAGGCCCCAAGATGTTAGTGTTTAGAAGAGAATCAACTTATATGAATCTAGGTGGTATTAATATGAAAAGTATTATTTAATTTCCACTACCACTAAATTGCAGGATCTACATCTCATAAGAGATGAAAAATACCTGATCATATTCATGGAAATTATACTGAAATGGATACTGATAGCCAACAGGATTAGGGTATATAGTATAAAAGATGATTACCTGTTTACTGGGGGAGGAGGCTTAGAATTATCCTTAAAGTAATCGAAGAGTTATTATGGGAGCTATCTGTTCTACATGTTCTTGAACTACATTATAGTAAGAAACAGGATTAACTCACATGATTTAGGTTTTGGACAGTATTTAATCACCGTAACAAAAGGCCTGATGCAGCCAAGCTTTATAAAGGCGAAGGTTCATTTTAAGGATCATATTCCAAGTTTGGGTGTGCCCCATCTGTTCCGACTCCGACAGTCGCATTCCTGCTAGCACAGTCATGGAGTGGTACCCTGGATCATGGGGCAAGAGGGAGCAGCTGTGCTGGGTCTATGACTATGTGGTCTCTGTTACAAAGTCTCCAGGATTTGATTCCATGAGGGCTCTGCATAATGGCCAAAGCTAACCTGGTCACCTCCCAAACCAGTTCCAAATCCCCCAAGTGGATTACATTTCCACCTCTTAGTACCATTAACATAAAATGTTGGGGACCAAACATTTCATTTATGGGCCCTTAAGAGTCCTTCAAGACGCAAACTAACATCCAAACCATAATTTGTTAGGTGTTAGTAACAGAAAAAGAGACTAGGAAAGGTTATTAAAACATTTCTAACATTGGAAAATGTGGGATGAGTAGATTCTGTTAATAATTATACATATGACAACATTTAGCCATAGAAGTCTAATTAACTAAATTTCAAGTCTCCCTTTATGATTCCATAAAGTAAATACTGTGGTGGTATCTGTTTAACAAATGTATCTACTGAACTATTATGGACAGTGAATCATTCTTTATTTACTGTTCTAAATACAGAAACTTATGAAGGATTCAAATATATAATGTCTCTAAAAATTACCATATTAAGAGATGACAAATTGTACATTAATCTCTTCCTTGATTGATTGTTCTTATATTGATACCATCTGTTGTAGTCATCCTGAAGTTCTTGCAAAATGTGGCTCAAATGTTAACATCATTGACATTACACACATACCAAAAAGATATGAAAAGGTTAATTACTTAACTAAAGAGGCTTTTGGGGGATAGCCAAGAGGGATTCCCAAGCTAGTCCAAAAAAGGGTTGAAAGAGCAAGAGAACTGGCTTAGGATATTGGAGGAGGTTTGTTTTTGGTGTAGGACTGGGATTTCATGCATGGATAGGCAGTGGTTTATGTGGTTTGGTACATACATTTCCCTCCAAAAACACCCTGTAACTAGACCACCATTGTGCAATCCTTATCTTAATGTCCAGATAGCTTACTCTTCAGTGGCTTCTTCTTTCTGTCTGTAATAGGCAGCAGTATAGTTCCGAAAAATTTCTAAAAATTTGCTTTCCAAACACTTATAGGATCATATACCCTAGCATTATTGTGCATGATTGGGGCATATATATATATATATATATATAGGCATGAAAAAATAGTTTTTGAGTTTTGGGTTGTTTGTTTCACAGTCTATCTGAGTAAAACACAATCTTTCTCATTACCCTCATTTTTTAAAAAAAATATTTATTTATTTGAAAGAGTTACACAGAGAGAAGGAGAGGCAGAGAGAGAGAGAGAGAGAGAGACAGAGACAGAGAGAGAGAGAGGTCTTCCATCCATTGATTCACTTCCCAATTGGCCACAACATCTGGAGCTGTGCTGATCCGAAACCAGGAGCCAGAAGTTTCTTCTGGGTCTCCCACACAGGTGTGGGAGCCCAAGGACTTGGGCCATCTTCTACTGCTTTCCAAGGCCATAGCAAAGAGCTGGATTGGAAGTGGAGCAGCCGAGACTCAAACCTGCACCCATATGGGATGCCAGCACTGCAGGAGGCAGCTTTACCTGCTGAGCCACATGTCTATTGAGGTCCTTGGCCCATCTCTTAAGTGGGTTGTATGTTTTGTTTTTGTGGAATTTCTTGATCTCTTTGTAGATTCTGGTTATTAACCCTTTATCTGTTGCATAGTTTGCAAATATTTTTTCCCATTCTGTCTGTTGTCTCTTCACTCTCCTGACTTTCTTTTGCAGTACAGAAACTTCTCAATTTGATGCAATCCCAATAGTTGATTTTGGCTTTGACTGCCTGTGCCTCCTGGGTCCCTTCCAGAAATTCTTTGCCTGTGCCAATATCTTGAAGGGTTTCTCCAATGTTCTCTAGTAACTTGATGGTGTCAGGTCGTAGATTTAGGTCTTTAATCCATGTTGAGTGGATTTTTGTGTAAGGTGTAAGGTAGGGGTCTTGCTTCATGCTTCTGCACATGGAAATCCAGTTTTCCCAGCACCATTTATTGAAAGACTGTCCTTGCTCCAGGAATTGGTTTTAGATCCTTGATCAAATATAAGTTGGCTGTAGATGTTTGGGTTGATTTCTGGTGTTTCAATTCTGTTCCATTGGTCTATCCATCTGTTTCTGTACCAGTACCATGCTGTTTTGATTACAACTGCCCTGTAGTATGTCCTGAAATCTGGTATTGTGATGCCTCCGGCTTTGTTTTTGTTGCACAAGATTGCTTTAGCTATTCGGGGTCTCCTGTGTCTCCATATAAATTTTAGCACCATTTTTTCCAGATCTGAGAAGAAGGTCTTCGGTATCTTGATTGGTATTGCATTGAATCTATAAATTGCTTTTGGGAGAATGGACATTTTGATGATATTGATTCTTCCAATCCATGAGCATGGAAGATTTTTCCATTTCTTGGTATCCTCTTCTATTTCTTTCTTTAAGGTTTTGTTAATTTTCATCATAGAGACCTTTAACATCCTTGGTTAAGTTTATTCCAAGGTATTTGATTGTTTTTGTAGCTATTGTGAATGGGACCTCTTAAATTTGTTGCCTTGAAGTCTGATATAGCAGTGAGCTCAGTTCAGTAACATTCTGATTTTGAGTATTACTGTTCCATCACATGATAAAATATTCCCATAGACATTCATCTTGAGAGACATCAGACATAGCTCACTATAAACTTCTGCCACAAGGGAATGGGAAAGTTATGCAAACCAAAGAGCTGAAAGTTTGAGAGCACAGATGGGAGCTTACTTCATTCTCTCATTGAATCACAGTAGGATCTTTTTTCAAATACAAAAGGAAAAATATGGGCAGGTGTTTGGAGCAGCACTTAAGTTGTTGCTCAGGACAATCATACCCTGTATTAGAGTGATTGGTTCAAGTCTTACTTTTCCTTCATTCCCAAACTTGCTTTTCTGGAAGGCAGCAGCTGAAAATTCAAGTTTTTGAGTCTCTGCCTCTGGGGTAGGACACCTGAATTGATCTCTGGGCTCCTGGCTTTTTCTTGATCTAGTCTTGGCTGTTGCAAAATTTTGAAGAGTGAACCAGCAGACTGAAGATTCATGTATGTCTGTTTTTCAAATAAAATGAAAAGAAGTAAACATTTTTAAAAGAAAAATGTCTCAGCACATTGAAAAACACTGAAACTTTGTTGTCTTATTTTTAGGTGTATAATGACAAATTAATCAAATAACTGAATAATTGTTTTGTTTATTCATTAATTTAAGAAACATGAAGTGGGGGCCAGCGCTGTGGCATAGTGGGTAAAGCCACTACCTGCAGTGTCGGGATTTCCTTTGGGCACTCATTCGAGTCCTGGTTGTTTCGCTTCAGATCTAGCTCTCTGCTATGGCCTGGGAAAACAGTGGAAGATATTCCAAGTGCTTGGGCCTCTGCACCCAAGTGGGAAACCCAGAAGCTCCTGGATCAGCGTCGTTCCAGCTGTTGTGGCCAACTGGGGAGTGAACCAGCGGATGGAAGACCTCTCTCTCTCTCTCTTTCTCTCTCTCTATTTCTCTGCCTCTGCCTCTTCCTCTCTGTAACTCTGCCTTTCAAATAAATAAATCTTTAAAAAAAGAAAGAAATATGAAGTGGTGTCTATGTGGTGAGCACTGATCTAAGTGTTAAATTATTATTTCAAATAGATACCCTTTTTCTTAAGAATATACAACTAAATAAAAGTAAACAATGCTAACTGATATCATGGATCTGCCAAACTGCCAGAATTCCAATTCAGACACCACCATAGCTGAGCTGTGGAAACATACCTACCTCTTACTACAATGTAAGGACATAATATCATGAAAACCTCTACTTCATAGGGCCATGGAAGGATTTTCCAATATATGCAAAGCTTTTAAAGCCATCTTCGATATATAACAAATGCCCAATGTGTTAGTGATATAATGGTAATGGTGACAATGGTAGCAGTGACTACATAATTAAATTGTATAATTTTTGCTTTGATGAAAAAATGAAAGCACTACAAGGAGGCCTTTAAAATTTTAAAGCCAGGAGAGTTCTCAGGAAGTAATACTTATGCTGAAGTTGGAATACTTTAAAAAGTGAGTCATGCTTCCATTGAAATGTCATTTGAGACAGAGAAATATACTAGTTTTTAGAACATAATTCGAGTATTTAAAGAAAGCAAAAAAAAAAAAAAAAAAGAAAGAAAGAAAGAAAGAAAGAAGCCTAGTATGGCCAATGCAGAGTAGGAGAGGGGAAATGAAGTAGGAAACAAGTCTTTGAACTAGCCAGAGAGATTACCCAATAATTTTCAACTCATTAAAAAGTAAAATTAATGGAATATAAGAATTTAGGATCTCTTTTCAAGGTCAACTTGGTATAATATTTTCTCAAGGAAAAGTGAAGCTTAGGAAAAAGATTGACTGCATCTACTGATTCCATTATGTTAGTTTTTTTCCTTCAAATTTATGGTTCCACAAAGAGCAAAACAGTAGCCCCAATTTGCATGTTGCTATTGGACACTTACTGTTTCTGGTACAAATGAGGCGAGAAATTTTTCATTTGTATTGAATCTACTGTAATTGAAATTGAAATTGTAATAGTCTTAAATGGCCAGTATCTGCCTTATTGGAAAATTCAGCTCTAGGCTCAGATGTCTTTAACAATTCTGTAATATCTGACAGGAGCCTGCCTCCAAGTTTGAAATTCCGTTCCAGGTGAACTTTGTTATGAGAAACCTCAATAAAATATTTAACATTTGGTGCTGGGGATTGTTTCTTAAAGAAATAGTGTCCAAACTTCCAGAAGTTCACCATTTTTTCACTGAGCACTGTTGCACCTTTGAAAATATTTGAATTTACAATGTCTTTGTGGAGTATTTTGTGATGCTTCCATCCCAACTCAACATGAAAACACTGGTTGAAGTTTGATTTTTTCTCAGAAATCTATCTAAATTCCTTCTTACTTTTGTTTGAAGTTGCCACAGCTTATTCTAGGAAATTGTAACAATTTTCATTTTTTTTACATTTTATCAAAAAGCTGATATTGAAACTACTTGTTTTGGATGTTTCTCATAATAAATGTTGACTAGTCCTTTCCTATTGAACTCTGATTTGAGGGAATTACTGACAAATTTAAAAATATTTTACTTAGCTTGCCACATTAAAGAAGAGAAGATGGAAAGTATCCTAATATTTACATGTATCATAATTATGGCTTAGGGAAAATAAATATAGTGTTTTGTTGATGAAAACATTGCATTATGAGAAATAAGCAAAATCCATTTTCTAAAGTACTCTTTCAGATATATCTAATAATATATTTCTTTAGTTTTACATTTCCTGTCACATGTAATTGAGTCATGATATATTACACTTGACATTTTGGTTCTGCTTGCTGTATTTTGCTGCTTGGGTGTGGAATAAAAACTAGCCACGAGTCCTTTGTTGCAAAAAGCTCTGTAAAACACCATTCCCCTGACAGGCTCATTAGTCACCGTGTGAAGGAAAAGCTGTATTTCCATGCTTGACATGCAAAAGTAAATCAATCCTCTCCTAAATTTAAGCTGTGTTCCAGTTGCAAGACATAAGATGCTGAAATTCATACTAGAAGCATTAGAAGGTTTATAAATCCGTATATACACATACACGCAGAACACTCACATATACTACATCACACAGATGTACTAAACTGAAAAAATTTATCATTAACAACTCAAATACATTGGAACAAGGAAAATAGAAATATGAATTTTTTTATATTTTCTGTTCAGAAAATCTAGAAACCCACATGAAAATATTTTAGGTTGAAGTTTCATATAACAATCACTGAAACAAACAAATAAACATAGTCAGAAATTTTGACATGTAATGAAGTGCAAAATATCTTACTGGTTCACTCTAATCATAATCATCAGAAGCTCTGCAGAAGTTTGTTAGACATTAATTGTTACAGTTGAGGAAAAGTACTGCTAAGTATGCCAAAACTTTCTTTGATGAGTCTGCAAGCAGCATTGAGATCTTCCAACATCTTCCAGTGTGGGAGCTCAGACAAGACAAGGAAACTGCAGGAATACATTATTTTCTCATTGAACCAATCCATGCAAATAATTTGCTTGTTGGGTCTATTTATGGAACATCATTTAGAAATGTACCTCATGGAGAGAAACAGCTTTTTTCTCAAATCAAGCCAAGCACCAAACAAAGCAAAATCATTTAAGTTTAAAGAACCCAATATGTTTGGGAACATGTTTGTCCCAGAATAATGGTAAATTGAGATGTCACATTGGCCTGGAAGATAACTATAAATATAAGGATAGTCTTCTAGAAAAGAGTACAATATCCTCCATCCTGTTACTAAGATTTTGGGAAGGGGAAAAATTTTGTTTTTTTTTTTTTTTTTTTTTTTTTTGGTTTATAGTACACATAAAAGTTATATTACATTTATAATTAAAATATATCTCTAAGTTGTTAAAATTTTGTTACTTGAGAGACTGTGATTTGTCAACAATAAGCAAACAAGCAAGAGCATTCATTAAGTGAAGATTTTATTATTTTAAAAGTAGATTTATGGGGCCGGCATTGTGGCTTAGCAAGCTAAGCCACCGTCTGCAGTGCTGGCATCCATATGGGCACAGGTTCAAATCCCAGCTGTTCCACTTTTGATCCAGCTCCTTGCTAATGTGCCTGGGAAAGCAGTGGGAGATGGCTCAAAGACTTGCGCCCCTGTACACTCTAGGGAGACCTGGATGAAACTCCTGGTTCCTGGTCTCAGCCTTGCCTAGCCCTGACCAAAGTGTCCATTTGGGGATTGAACCAGAGGATGGAAGATTCTCTCTCTCCCTCTTTCTGTCTCTCTGTGTGTGTGTGTATGTGTCTCTCTCCCTGTGTGTAAACTTAACTTTCAAATAAATAAATATTTAAAAATAAAAAAAACTTTAAAAGTTAGATTTATGCTTGTCTGCATCCACCTATCACACATAATGAAACTAAAGAAACAAAAGAAAGTTTGCTTCTCAAAATGTCTTTAAAAGTATGCATTATCTTTTTACTGTTTTAAAATGCAGTTTCAATCATTACAACTATATTCGAGTAAAATTTTAATATCACATAAAGTAACTACTTCATGTTTGTCTTCCACAGAAAGTGGGGGTTGGAGACTTTTATGTTCTAGAAGAATTAACAAGGATTTTAAAATCAGATAAAAGCTTTAATTTCATGTCACTTTTAATATATCATATAATCTTCCAGAAGTAATCAAATCTCTCCAACACTCAGTAAATCTCTTGCTAAAATGGTACAAATTATGGCATCCATCATACACCAGATATCCGAAAATTAAGGAGTATGAAGGCACTGACTCAAACATTATGGTATATCAATGTCAGTTTTCTCATTCCCCCCACAACTACTGAAAGCATGAACAAAAAAACCCACCTAAGTTAAATAACAATCATTCTCATCTCCATCTGATTTCCTTCCTCTTACATTTTCATGGCTTAATTATATTCTGGTTCATTTCTCTGCTCAGTGCCGACATTATATGGAAACACTCTATGCTGCTTAAATGGATAAAATAACTTCCAGGAAAGGACTCCACTGATACAAACCAGAAATGGACAATGGAGACAGCAGAAACATTGCTAGACAACATAATCCTATGGGATTGCTAGTGCCCATGTGGTCCATCGTCGGCTGACACATTTTTATGCATCACAAGATTGTAGCTGCAAAATGTTCTTTTTGAAATCCACTACTTTTGAAAGATCTTTCCTAATGGCATTTAATATTTTCTTAAAAATTGTGCATATAGATGGGGTACTGTGTGATACTTTGTTATATTCATATGTTATGTAATATCCATTTATCGTAAATGTATTTTTTCAAGCACTTAGCATTTCTTTATAGTGAAATGATCTAGAATACTATGTTACAGATTTTTCTCAATAGAGAAATACATAGTACATTATAGTCCCCTCACTGTGCAATAGAACCCCAGAACTTCATACTCCTATTTAGCTGTAACCTAATAACAGGTGATCAACCTTTCCCTATCTCCCTCCCCACTGCCCATCCTACCCTGTGGTAAACACTTTTATATTTTTAATTTCTATGAGATCACATATTTTTAAAATGCCATGAACGAATGAGATAATGTGATATTTGTCTTTCTGTGCTTAATCTTATAAACAAAAAACCTCAAGACTTGACCAAAAAGTTGTTAGAACTAATAAAACTATTCAGCAAAGTTGCAAGATTCAAGTCAATGCAGAAAAATCAGTATTGTTACACACCATGAGTGAATCATATGACCAAGTTAAAAAGCAATCCTATCTCTTATATTTACAAAAATTGGAGATAAATCTAACCAAAGAAATTAAAGGTTGATATGATGAAATCTATAAGTCATTGATGGAAGAAACTGAAGAGGGCACAACTAAATGTAAGGGGGTCCAAGAACTTGGGCCATCTTTCAACACTTTCCCAAGTGCAATAGCAGGGAGCTGGGTAGAATTAGAGCAGCTGGGACTTGACTGATGCCCTTGTTGGTTGCTGGCGCTGCTGGTGAAAATGATATTTAAAAAGGGTTTGTGTTGATTCTTCTTGAAAAGTTTCACAGAATTCAACAGTGAAGCTATCTGGTTCTATGGTTTTCTTTCATGGGGGATTTTTATCATTGATCCAATCTTACTTCATGTTACTTTTCTGTTTATATGTTTTCTTTCCTCATGATTTAATCTGAGTAAGTATATGTGTCCATAAGTTTGCCAATTTCTTCCAGGTTTTCTAGTGTGTTGCTCCATAATTGTTCATAGCATTCTCTAACAATCTGTATCACTGCAGTATCACTCATTATGTCTCCTTTGTCAGCTCTGATTCTGATATTGAAAATCTTTCTCTTTTTTTTCTTGGATAGTCTAGCTAAGCATTTTTCAATTTAATTCATCATTTTAAATAAGCATTTTTATTTCATTGTATTGATTTTTAAAACTATCTTTTCCATCTCTGCCATTTACTTGTGTCATGAGTTTTATTGCTTCCTGTCTGCTACCAATTTTTGAGTTTGATCCTCGAGGTGCAATGATGAGTTGTTTATTTGTGATCTGTTTCTATTTTTGTTTTTAAATAGGCATTGATGGCTATAAACTTCCCTCTTAGTACTGCGTTTTCTGTATTCCACAGGTTTTACCATGTTGTATTTCCATTTCAATGAATTTCAAGATAATTTTTGAATTCCTCCTCCACTTATTTTTTTATCTATTGATTGTTCATGAGTAGGGTGTTCAATTTCCATGTATTTGTAAGGTTTACAAAATTTTTATTATTATTGATTTTCTTTTTATTGTGTTGTAGTAAAAGATGCTTAATATTTCTAGTCTTTAAAATTTGTTGTGACATACATATAAGCAATGCTAGAATACATAAATTTTTTGTGACATACATGTAAGCGATCCTAGAATAAGTTCCATTTGCCAAGAGAAGACAGTATTCTGCAGCTGTTGGAAGGTTCTGAAGATGTCTGTCAGGTCTTAGTGATCTAGGGTACAATTTAACCCTCTCATTTCTCTCTTGATTTTCTGTCCAAATGATCTGTCCATTTCTAAATGTAGATAATTAAATTCTCCAGCTATTAGCATATTCGAGTCTACCTTTCCACTGGGTTCTATTAATATTTATTTTATTTATTGATTGTCCCAATACTTGATGAAGATATGTACTAACTTCTCTTGCTGGATTGAGTCTCGTTTTACTAATTTTGATTTAAAATCTGCTTTATCTGATAGTAGTATCTCTTCCTCTGACTTCTTTTCTGTTCAATTGGTATGCAATATCTTGTTCCAATATTTCACTTTCAGTCTGCATGTGTTCAGAAATGAAATGCATTTCATGTAAGCAGCATATAGATGGATTCTCTTTTTTAATCCATTTGGTTACTCTTTGTTTTTTAATTATTAAAGGAAAAAATTGATAGGTAAGGTTTTGTTAATGCCATTTTGATACTTGTTTTATGTTTTCTTTGTAACAATACATTTTTCTTTCTCTTTCTCTTCTAATTTTCATTTGTGGCTTAGCGGGCTTCCTCTAGTTAAGTATTTAGATTCCTTGCTTACCATTTTAGTAAATCTATTATACATTCTTGCTTGGGGTTATGACAAGGCTTACAAAAATTTTGGATTATGAAAAGCTATGTTGAGGGGTTGGTGCTGTGGCATAGCGAGTAAAGCCACCGCCTGCAGTGCCGGCATCCCATATGGTCACCGGTTTGTGTCCTGGCTGCTCCTCTTCCAGTCCAGCTCTCTGTTGTGGCCTAGGGAAGCAGTAGAAGATGGCCCAAGTGCTTGAGCCCCTGTACCCGCATGAGAGACCCTGAAGAAGCTCCTGGCTCCTGGCTTCAGATCAGTGTAGCTCTAACCATTGCAAACGACTGGGGAGTGAACCAGTGAATGGAAGACCTCTCTCTCTGCTTCTCCTCTCTCTGTGTAACTCTGACTTTCATTAGTAAATAAATCTTAAAAAAAAAAAGAAAAGCTATGTTGAAATGATAAACATTTAATGTTGATTATAAATATAGGAAAATGGACACACTAAGAAAACACATAAGAAATCCAAATAAGGAATTTTATAATTTTCTCCTTTCTTCTCTATATTTTTTTTGCATTCAAAATTTATTTAATGAATATAAATTTCCAAAGTACAGCTTATGGATTACAATGGCTCCCCCCCATAACGTCCCTCCCACCCGCAACCATCCCCTTTCCCACTCCCTCTCCCCTTCCATTCACATCATGATTCATTTTCGATTCTCTTTATAGACAGAAAATCAGTTTAGCATACATTAAGTAAAGATTTCAACAGTTTGCTCCCACACAGAAACATAAAGTGAAAAAATACTGTTTGAGTACTAGTTATAGCATTAAATCTCAATGTACAGCACACTAAGGACAAAGATCCTACATGAGGAGTAAGTGCACAGTGACTCCTGTTGTTAACTTAACAAATTGAAACTCTTGTTTATGGCATCAGTAATCACCCTAGGCTCTTGTCATGAGCTGCCAAGGCTATGGAAGCCCCCTGAGTTCACTGACTCTGATCATATTTAGACAAGGCCATGGTCAAAGTGGAAGTTCTCTCCTCCCTTCAGAGAAAGGTACCTCCTTCTTTGATGACCCATTCTTTCCACTGGGATCTCACTCACGGAGATCTTTCATTTAGGTTTTTTTTTTTCCCCAGAGTGTCTTGGCTTTCCATGCCTGAAATACTCTCATGGACTTTTCAGCCGGATCCGCATGCCTTAAGGGCTGATTCTGAGGCCAGAGTGCTGTTTAAGACATCTGCCATTCTATGGGTCTGCTGTGTATCTCACTTCCCATGTTGGATCGTTCTCTCCCTTTTTTATTCTATCAGCTAGTATTTGCAGACACTATATTTTTGATGTGATCCCTTTGGTTCTTAGTCCTATCATTCTGATCAATTGTGAACAGAAATTGATCACTGGGACTAGTGAGATGGCATTGGTACATGCCACCTTGATGGGATTGAATTGGAATCCCCTGGTATGTTTCTAACTCTACCGTTTGAGGTAAGTCAGCTTGAGCATGTCCCAAATTGCACATCTCTTCCCTCTCTTATTCCCACTCTTACATTTAACAGCAATCACTTTTCAGTTAAGTTTCAGCACTTAAGAAGAATTGTGTATTGATTACAGTATTCAACCAAAAGTATTAAGTAGAACAAACAAAAAAAAATACTAAGAGGGATAACATATCAAGTTGCTCATCAGCAGTCAAGGTGAGGGCTGATCAAGTCACCGTTTCTCATAGTGTTCATTTCACTTTAACAGGTTTCCTTTTTGGTGCTCAGTTAGTTGTCACCTATCAAGGAGAACAAGTGGTATTTGTCCCTTTGGGATTGGCTTATTACACTCAGCATAATGTTTTCCAAATTCTACCCCCTTCATATTTCTTGTCACACATGTCTGGCAGTGATACTTTCTCTCAGTTTATGCTTATCTGAGAAAGTCTTTATATTTTGAGGATAGCTTTTCTGGATATAGTAACCTTGGTTGAAATTTTTTTCTTTTAATACTGTAATTGTTTCATCCTACTCTCTCTTTTTTAAATTTTTAAGTGTTTTTTGACAGAGTGGACAGCGAGAGAGAGAGACAGAGAGACAGAGAGAAAGGTCTTCCTTTTGCTTTGGTTCACCCCCTAAGTGGCTGCTACAGCCGTCACGTTGCAGCCGGCGCACTGCACCTATCTGAAGCCAGGAGCCAGGTGCTTCTCCTGGTCTTTCATGTGGGTGCAGGGCCCAAGGACTTGGGCCATCCTCCACTGCACTCTCAGGCCACAGCAGAGAGCTGGACTGGAAGAGGAGCACCCGGGACAGAATCTGGCACCCTGACTGGGACTAGAACCCGGTGTGCCAGCGCCACAGGTGGAGGATTAGCCTATTGAGCCGCGGCGCCAGCCTCATCCTACTCTCTCTTGACCTGTAAGCTTTCTGCTGAGAATTCTGTAGTCAAGTAAATTAGGGTATTTTATTTTTCTTTCTTTTTTTTTTTTTTTTTTTTCTCCTTTGAGACTTGCCGCCTTAATTTTGGAGAGTTTACCTATAATATGTCTTGGGGTATACTTTGTTGAGCTGAATCAGACTGGAGACCTCTGATTTTCCTGTTCCTAGATAGCTATACCTTTCTTTAAGTTTGGGCAGTTTTTATCAACGTATCTTTGGATATGCTTTCTTCTCCAAGATATTTTCAAGTCCCTCTTAGATCCCAGTCAATTGAGTATTTGCTCTTTTGATGCTAGCCTATTATTCCTATAAGCTCCCTTCATTACTCTTGATTATTCTTTCTCTTTTCTCCTCTAACTGTGTCTTATCAAATGCCCTGTCTTCAGGCCCACTGATTCTTTACTTGATCTATTCTGCTATTGATGCTTTTTATTGAGTTTTTCAATTTAATTTGGTGTAATTTTCAGTTGAAGGTATTCTGTTTGATTTTATTCAATTAATTCCACCTTTATCAAATCTGTCTGTTAGAATATTGAATTGTTTCTCTGTATTCTTTTGAATTTCATTGAATTTTCAAAAAGCTAATTATCTTGAATTCTTCATTCAAGCATTTGGAAATTTCAGTTCCTAGGTGACTGGTTTCTGCTCTTTAGGCGAGGTCGTGGTTCTCCAAAAGTTTGTGATACTTGTTGATAAACAATGTCTTCAGCACGTTGAAGGGTTCGTTATTGTGCTATGACTTTATGATTGTTCTTCTAGAAATTCCCAGTAGTCTTTGCTTTCTCTGAACCTATAGATACTTCTGCTATTTCAGCACTAGAGAGCACCCAAGTCGTGTTTTACCACAGGTCCGCTATTGATATGTTTTTGCTGATTCAATCTTACAAAACTTCCTGATCTCTTATTTGCTCCAGGTTTACAGCTGATGCTGTTTTCAGCATGAACTACTGAATCGTCTGAAAACTTTCAGACAGTCTCTATCAGCCTCTTCATGTACTATTGACAGCTCAGACTCCACAAGTGCCACAATACTAGATCACACCTCGATCCCACAGTCCACTAAGGCCAGAGTGACCAGGGACTAGAACAAAACTCATCCCGTTATGGTCTGTCTGCTGCTGAGGATGGTTCACTGCACAACGCTGCACTAATCAGCTGCTGGTGATGTAGACTTTGCTATCAGTCTGCTAACCAGGACCACGGAATTCTAGTGGGGATTGAAGCAGGTCCAGAGGCTCTGACGTCAGACTATGGCAAGGGGACAACACATTTCCTATCTTTTCAATGCTGGGTTTAATAAGCCTGGCATCATCTCCCAAAATAGCCCTGTGATTTTTTGTTGTTTCTTTATTGCAGGAAGGGTGATAGAATCAGCCCCTCAAATATACAGCAGACCCTAAGTGGGCCACACAGGGGTCTCATACCCACTGGGCTCTCTGTAATCTTGGGAGTGAACAGTCAATCTGCAAGAGGACAGTGGTTGAGGCTGACGCTGAGTGTAATAGGTTAAGCCTCTGCCTCCGTCACCGGCATCACATATGGGTGCTGGTTCAAGTACTGGTTGCTCCACTTCTGATTCAGCTCTCTGTTAATGAGCCTGTTAAATCAGTAGACGGACCAAGTCCTTGGAACCCTGCACCCACGTATGAGACCCAGAAGAACCTCCTGGCTTCTGGCTTTGGATCAGCCCAGATACAACCATTGCTGCCATTTGGTGAACCATTGGATGGAAAAACTTGGTCTCTGCCTCTCAAATAAATAAATAAATCTCCAAAAAAGATAGTAATATATACAAAAACATATGTGTCTCACCAGGGCACAGGCCTCTGCCTGATATTGGGGCAAGTCCATAGACCCTGTCCACAATTACTTTCCTCTCTGTAGAAACCATTCTGATTTGTACAGACCAGCACTGCATCCAAAAACACAGTCCAGTGGACACTTTCTGTCTACCCAAGATTATAAGAGAGCAATAAAAGTAACCCTAGAGCCACTTAAACTCTCTAGGTTGATCACCTGTGTCCCACAGTCAGAGGTACTACAAAGTCCTGGGAATGTCTCCATGACCAGCCAGCAGTGACACATGTCAAAGCAATCCTCTGGAGCACTGGTCTCTGCCTGGTGCTGGGCAAGTTCAAAGGCTCAGTCTGTAAGTACTGGTTGGGGGCTAGATGCCTTTGGGATTTCTCAGGTATTAGGGCTAGGCAGGGTAGGCCTAGTTGTATACTCGGAGATGTCATCCAAAGCTCCCTCTCTTGGCCTCTCTACATGGTTGGCATTTCACTTTCTGTAGGTGGTTTGGGGAGGAGTGGCAACACCTGCCCATCTATGGATGCTCCAAATAGTCACTCTGTAAGTTAAGAGCTTGGATCCAGGGAAGGAAGGCTTAGTATTACTGAATTTTTTTCACAGTGGACCTGGCCTGTGAGTCATTTTACTCTCTCTCCCAAAAAGGAGATATGTCTCTCTGCTGTGCTCCTTGGAGCTTTGGGATGGGACAATTTTGTCAATCTTTTCCTTCTTGCTTCTTTCTATGAAAAGTGTGATTTTTAACAGACAAGGCACTGTGATCTCTCAGCTGACTTCTGTAGTTCTTGTGAAGGTGACTTGGTGTATTTATATCTGGTTTACATTGAGGTCTCTGTAGGGAGATGGTTACTGGAGACTCTTACTCAGCCATCATCTTGGTTTCACTCTTTTTATTTTTTTTAACTTATTAGAATGCTTAATACATAGTTATCTTTGCTGTCACTATGGGTAAGACAGAGCATTTATCTGTTGCTTTCTTATTTTATTTTAATATGTCTTTTTCCTATTTTGTTCTTTCTACCCTCCATTTCCATTTTCTTTTGTGCTAAATAGTGTCAAGATAGTTTATTTTGGAGAAACATTACAATGGGAATACATGTGGTATAATAAGCTATGTGTGTATTGAAGAAGGCTGCAGTAAAAGGAAGCTTTAAAGGCAAAACTGGGAGGATGAAACACTTTGAATTGGCTACAGGGCCAATAGGAAGACATCAGTCCAAGTGTCGACAAGAAACTTATGGGCAGATGACCTTGTAGGGGTATTTGTTGGGGTAAGGTTGCAATGACCTTTGCATAAGGTTGTGTTCCCAGAATTCTTTTGTGATCTCTCTTCCTACCAGGCATAGGTGCATGGCATCCTTTCCTTCACAGCATCCCACATTAGTTTGTTGGCTTACTGTCAGAGTATCATATAAACAGCTTCATTTTGATTGTGAATGATCTTCAAGAATTAATTTCTAGTTAAATTTAACCTTTATTTTCATTATGGTTTCCTTTATTATATTTTTGTGACTTAGTAGTTGTCTGGGGCTTACAATCAACATCTACTGAAATGTTCTACACAAAGAATATCTGCCTTTTTCCTTCCTCCTTGGATCTGCTCACTCAGGACAGTCTCGATTCTTCCCGCAGCCCCAGAGAGAGCAAAAGAAGGAAGAGAAAGTTAAAAAGCAGTCAGAACCACATTCCCCCACACTCCATTGTGTGTCCTCAGTGACAGATTTTAGACAAAGCCTGGGAAAGCATCAGAAGATAGCCCAAGGTCTTGGGCACCTGGTACCCTCCCTCCCATTTGGGAGACCTGTGTGGATTTCTGCACTCCTAGTTTGTGGTTATTTGAGGAGTAAACCAGGAGATGGAAAATCAGCCCCTCTCTGTTTCTCTCTCTTTGTGTGTGTCACTCTTTTAAGCAAACAAATACAGCCATTTTTTTTTTTCATTTCTTGCTTTCACAGAGACTGAAGGTCAACCTGAAAATGATTGACAAGTTTGTTTTTCTCCCTTGTTAGATCTTTCCAGGGCACAGTACTACAAATGCATATAGTCACTCAAAGCATTCAGATTATGTTTGAGCTTTACAACATTCTCTTCAGTCACCTGATCTTTAGGATTTACTTATAAATTCCTGGACAATTTCTTATTTGGCTCAAATGCTATCACAGATTAACGCAGCTCTTAAGTCCTAATAGCAGTCAGCAAATTGCTGCCATTTGTGGCCATGTCCTGAAAGTAGAACATGATATGCTGGATTGTGTTATCTAGACGTTCATTAAATTTCACTGTTAGATTTTTCTGAAAACCTTTGCTGAAACACAAGAAAGAGGTAACAGGCTCCCGTACTTTCTCTTCGAGCACCGGGCTCCCTTCTATATTTACTTCCATCCTAAAATCTAATTACTCTCTTCTTTCCTGCTGGACTGAGAACTGTTAATTATAATGAATAGTAATAGCAGTAATAATTATAATTGTCATTTATTAAGTTTCTTCCACCAGCAGGCAGTATTAGATACTTTTGATATATCATAAGAATTCCTCAAATCAACTTGCCAGGCAATATTAAGATCTGAACTTTCAGAATGAAGGAAATGAGACATGGAGAGAATACGTAAAATATCAAGGTTCACATTGGAAGATGAGGAAGCCAACTCTCAATCACAACTAAGCTTAAGTTTTTCTTACTCTCAAATGGTTTTTAAATTTAGCTTTCCATTAGAAAACCTTAAATAACCACGTTAAATATTGGTTATGGCACTTTGCCCAAGATTTAGGAATAAAAATATCTAAGATAAACTTCAAATTCCATAGGTTTAATTTTTGTGGTCTAACTATCTCATCAACTTCATCACCTGAGACCTAAATTAAACTCCGATATAAATTTCCTTGCACTTTTCTGAACATATGACAACCTCTCAATACTTATTCCTTTGTATATGTTTTATGAATTGCAAAGTATGCCCCCATTTTATAAATTATGTTCTTATTCATTTTCTTAATCTTAATAATGACCTCCAAGATGAAAATGGATTCAGCCAACTAGTGAATAAAGCATTTTGGAAAAAGCTGTGTACATATTTAACATGTACATCTTTATCACTATTCTCTAAACGTTATAGTGTCATAACTATTCACATAGTATGTACATTGCATTAGGTATTACAAATTATCTAGAGCTGATTTAAAGTACATGGAAGGATATGCATAGGTTATACACAAATACTATAGTATTTTGTATGCAGGACTTGAGTATCTACAGAATTTGATATCTGTGGGAGCTCATGCAATCATTTACACATGACTACCAACAGATAACTATACATATGTATATATAAACACACACATTTATTTTGAATTACAAATGAAAACATATATACAAGCCTATACATAATGTTTATATATGCAATGTATATATCTCATCATACTGACTTTTTATCAACTTTCTCTAGAATATATGTTTCCCTTTCTCCTTATAACCTTATATAGTCCATAGTCCTTTGAGGACCTTTAATTAATGTCTTGTATGAGTGGATTAATGACATAATATCATACATGGAAGGTTAAATACTTTAACACTGTAATGTATATAGATTAATTCTCTAATTTTTTGGACATGTAAGTCATGTTCTATTTTGCAGGCAAATGAAACTGATCAAAGTAAAAATTCATGACCTGGTTATTTTCTTCTCACTATATGTGATTATTATTCATCAAAATGATTTCTCTAAGGACTAGAAATATTTAAACTAGATATGAATAATCAATCTCATTTTCTTGTTGGAACCAGTATTTGGGTTTTAACACTGATGTAGGATTATGGAAGCAGAGAAGCTAGACTGAATTATAACTTAATTCATCCGCATATTCAGTAAAGCTTGGTGCTTCAGTCTTTCTTGTTTATGTTCTTTCTCATTAAAAAAAATCCTTCCACATAAAGACAAAGAAACACACATTCTGTGATTGTAAGTATTCCAAATAACTTTAAGTATATTCAAAATTTGTTCCAAATGCATGGAATTCATAGTGGTGGGCGCTGCTTATTTTAATATTGAAACTGTGTCAATAGGACTCCTGTATCTAGTGTATAGTGTAGGCTTTTCTTTTCTGACAGGATCACTGTGTTGTGAATGTGTAGATTTGGATTAAGTTCAGATGTGAGTGGTTTTCAGAAAATCACCTCCATTTTGGCTGACATCCCAGGGGAACCGGCATACTGTAATGACGTTGTATATAGGCTACCCATAGTTTTTCTTTTTCTTTTTTTTATTTTTTGACAGGCAGAGTGGACAGTGAGGGAGAAAGACAGAGAGACAGGTCTTCCTGTGCCATTGGTTCACCCTCCAATGGCCGCCGCGGCCGGCACGCTGTGGCCGTCGCACCGCGCTGATCCGATGGCAGGAGCCAGGTACTTCTCCTGGTCTCCCATGCAGGTGCAGGGCCCAAGGACTTGGGCCATCCTCCACTGCACTCCCGGGCCACAGCAGAGAGCTGGCCTGGAAGAGGGGCAACCAGGACAGAATCCGGCACCCCAACTAGAACCCAGTGTACTGGCGCCGCAGGCGGAGGATTAGCCTATTGAGCTGTGGCACAGGCCATATAGTTTTCATTATCAACTATCCTGGCATCTACTTAAAGGTCTTCAGTAACACCCTGTTATCTTACAGAAAGAACATTTTTGAAGCTTTCAGAAGTTATTGTACATTTATCCTATACTGTCCCACTGTACCTTTATTAGTCTGCAGCTAAAGATAGTGGAATTTGTGTTCATTTTCTTTTATTTTAAATTTATGTCATTCATTATTTCTTATAATATTTTTAAGGTAGACTTTGTTTTTGGCTTGTTTCCTTCATGTGTGCCTAACATTGAAGTCCTCAGGCTGCAACTTTAAAAACATAATTTAAATGAATATAGGGGCCGGCACTGTGGCATAGCAGGTAAAGCTACCGCCTGTAGTGTTGGCATCCATCTGGGCTCTGGTTCTAGTTTCAGCTGCTCCACTTCCAATCCAGCTCTCTGCTGTGGCCTGGGAAAGCAGTAGAAGATGGCCCAAATCCTTGAGCCCTTGCACCCATGTGGGAAGACCCAGAGGAAGCTCCTGGCTCCTGGCCTTGGATCGGACAGCTCTGGCTGTTGCTGCCAATTGAGGAGTGAACCAGTGGATGGAAGACCTCTTTCTCTCTCTTTCTCTTTCTTTCTCTCTCTGCCTCTCCTTCTCTCTTTATGTAACTCTTTCAAATAAATAAATCAATTTTAAAAAATAATAAAAATAAATGAATATAATGCTTTGACATGAGTCATGCTCCACAAATTCTATAAAAGAAGTATCTTTCATCAAGCTCCTATTAATAGAAAGAAGAGAATGCTGTAGACTGTCAAAAGTTACCCAAACTTTGATTACATAAATGTTACTTGGATAATTTTCTGAAAAAGTGGACTCCTGCTACCTGCCTTCAGTCTTTTTATTTTTTCCCCCTCTAAGGTTCTGAGAAGAGGTATAGTCATTTGAAATTTTAAATAGCTCACCAAATATTTCTGATACAGGAGATGTGAATTATGCCACTGTTTTATTCCAGTGATTTAAATTGCATTACATTTGTTTTCTCAGGTCTTCTGAGGTATTTTGTTCTCCTTGAACTTTCTGGTCTCTTGCTTTTAAATCTGTATGTACTCTCCCATATAGTTTGATTTATGGTATATTCATGGGCCAATGTCACAGAACGACTTCAAAATCAGCCTTACGCCTGCCTTTGTCACTTTTCTGCTGTCTGCTTGACTAACTGATGTCAACATTGGTAGAGCTAAGATTTGCCTGCAACTTTAACAAAAGTGAAAAAGGCTATAAATTGCAATAACCAGAGAAGATCCCTAAATATCTCATTGTGGCTGGCACTCTTAAGCAAGTCATTTCAAACATTTGAAGCTTAGAATTCACATGGGATTTAGTTTTGGTGGTTAAATCATTTTTTGGATGTAAAAATAAAATCTAATATGGACTATTCTGAGCCAAAATCAACAGCAAGAAAGTCTACACGTGGGAACTCCCTATATTTGGAGAGGTAAAGCAAATTTCTCACTGCAGAGTTATTGTGATAAGAATCCTAACAAGAAATAGCATTATGTATGTGCTTGGGCACCTGCTACCCACATGGGAGACCCAGATGGAGGTCCAGACTCCTGATTTCTGACTGGCCCAGCCCTGGCCATTGTAGCCATTTTGAGAGTGAACCAGTCACTGGATGGAAGACTTTCTCTCTCTCTCTCTCTCTCTCTCTCTCTCTCTCCCCCTGTCTCTTACTCTCTCTCTCTCTCTTTCAAATGAATAAAATAAACCCATCTCATCTGTGAGAAAGAGAATGGTGCTTCAAGGTATATTGCGTTAAATATAGATATACATGTGAGCTAGGAGCCACTACATAAAAGAGTATGGGGCTCCTCAAAACCCACTTTCCCCTCTGGGTATTTAACCAAAATAATTAAAATCATAATTTTGAAAAAATGCATCACTCCATTAACACACCACAAAATTGCTCACAATAGCCAAAATATAGAAACAATTAAATGGCCATTTTTCAAATGATAAATAAAGCACAGTAAATGTAAACAATGGAACATTATTTAGCCTTATTAATGAAGGAAATACTGACACATATTATAACATGGATGAACACTGAAGACTTTGTGCTAAGTAAAATAATTCTTTCAGAAAAAAAAAAAAATCCTTGAGCCGGCATTGTGGTGCAGTAGATTTATCTCTCGCCTGTGGTGCCAGCATCCCATATGGGCGCTGGTTCTAGTCCCGGCTGTTCCTCTAATTTTTAAGTAATAACATAACAGACACACATACACAAATAACTCCTACTTCTAAGATAAATAAATAAAAATTTCTTTATATGGAAATACTGATAACTTTCAGTGATACATTCTCTGTGAGAACATGTATTAATTTAAATAGGATATTTTTCCACCTATCTTGGAATTCATCTATTAAAAATATTTAAACTTTATCAAATTGTGATAAACTAAATAACAAAAGTTAAACATTGTAATGTAAGTGGCTATCCAAATTATTCTATCACAGAAGTGATATAAATATTGTGACATATCATGTCAACATATTACTGAGTAAGGTTAGTAAAAAACAATTTCCATCTTGTAAATGAGTAAACAAAGTATCAAAACATTGTGGCTGATGGAAATTAGAGGATTTATAGGTAAAAATGAAACGAGATTTGAAAAGTATATAATAAAAGCTATTTTATGGAAAATTCTGCACAAGTTCAGACGTTGTGAGTGGAAGATTAATTTTCATAAAGTCTTAACAGAAATGAGTTTAATTCATATTACATAAGATGACACACTCATAACAGTGTACTACACTCCCTCTTTAACAATTTATTAATGAATATCACAAATTCAAATGGTAGTGAAGCTCTGGCCTTATACAAGTAAACTTGAAATTTCATGAAATGTTAATATATATGTGAAAATTCTTTCAGGGGCTGGCACTGTGGCTCAACTGGTTAATGCCCTGGCCTGAAGCACCGGCATCCCATTGGACGCCGGTTCTAGTCCCAGCTGCTCTTCTTCAATCCAGCTCTCTGTTATGGTCTGGGAAAGCAGTAGAAGATGGCCCAAGTCCTTGGGCCCCTGCACCCACAGGGGAGACCCAGAGGAAGCTCCTGGGTCCTGGCTTTGGATCGGAGCAGCTCCAGCCGTTATAGGCAATAGGGGAGTGAACCATCGGATGGAAGACCTCTCTCTCTCTCTCTCTCTCTCTGCCTCTCTCTCTCTGTAACTTTGACTTTCAAATAAATAAATCTTAAAAAAAAAAAGAAAATTCTTTCAGTTGACAAATTTCCAATAATTACCTGAAAGACTTGTACATAAAGTAAAGCAAAAAGCAAATTTATATAGACACTAATAGAGAAGAAACGGCATTATTTTTCTTTTTTTCTATCAAAAGTATTTTACCAATCTGTCATTATAAAAAAAGTGAGAAAATATGCAAATAATACAGAATTGCACTAGTTATTTTTTGAAAATTATTTGTGAAAATGTTTTCCCTTTGTTCTAGATGTTGTGGTGTGTGAGGAACTTGTTTTATACAATTAAATTCGTTTTGATTTCTTTCCTTATTCTTTTTTTTTTTTTTTTTTTTTTTTTTTTTTTTTGACAGGCAGAGTGGACAGTGAAAGAGAGAGACAGAGAGAAAAGTTTTCCTGTGCCGTTGGTTCACCCCCCAATGGCCACTGCGGCCGGCACACTGCGCTGATCTGAAGCCAGGAGCCAGGTGCCTCTCCTGGTCTCCCATGTGGGTGCAGGGCCCAAGGACTTGGGCCATCCTCCACTGCCTTCCCGGGCCACAGAAGAGAGCTGGACCGGAAGAGGAGCATCTGGGATGGAATCCGGCGCCTTGACTGGGACTAGAACCCAGGGTGCTGGCACCGCAGGCAGAGGATTAGCCTATAGAGCCACGGCACTGGCCTGTACCTCCTCTTTCTGAACTCACTTTTCCCTGATCTCAATCTCAACTAGTCTTTTCTACCCTACTAGCTTCTTTAATAGCTTCTCCATGGAGGCTTTTCCAAATCTACAAATATGAAGGCTAGACCAGATCTTTCCTTGTCACATCATATTCTCAGCTTCTAATATTTTTGTACTTATTTTCTTCTCAATGCATTATGTTTTTCCTGCATTCATCTGTCAGCTTCTTGAATTTGCAAGCAATTTCTATCTTCATTAAGCACTATGTGTGCCCAACGTGTAACATCTGCATGCATGTACTTAACAAATACTTGCTTAATCAATTAACTTACATGTCTTCACATTTTGTTTTCTACTTGTTGAACTCTTCATTCAGTGAAGCTAAGTCTG
This sequence comes from Oryctolagus cuniculus, assembly GCF_051225735.1. Lineage (NCBI taxonomy): Eukaryota > Metazoa > Chordata > Mammalia > Lagomorpha > Leporidae > Oryctolagus > Oryctolagus cuniculus. Next base: position 61,443,357 of record NC_142868.1, on the reverse strand, counting down.
TGACTAGATGGTAGATTAAAGATATGTTATCTCAAAAATTAAAAAATCAAGCAAGCAAGCTGGGGCCATCATTGTGGCTGCCGTCTATGACTCTGGCATCCAATGCTGTCTCCAGTTCGGATCCTTGATGCTCCACTTCTGCTAAGCTCCCTGCTGATGAGCCTGGGAGCTCAGCAGAGGATGGCCTAAGTCCTTGTTCCCCTACGCCCATATGGGAGATCCAGAGAGGGCTGCTGGCACCTGGCTTCCCCTGGGGCCCTTGTGACTGGGAAGTGATGCAGCATATGGAAGGCTGCCCTCTCTGTCTCTCCCTCTCTGTGGCTCTGCCTTTCAAATAGAAATAAAGATCTTAAAAACAAAAAGGAGGAAGGAAAGGAAGGTAACTATTATATTCTTAGAACCATATCTATCGACTACATTGAATGCTTTCTTTGTATGAATATCACATTAACATGAGAAAATAATGGCAAAATAATTCTTCTCAAAAAACATGTTACAGTTTCCATATCTTTTTAAAAAATGTTATTTAAGATGCACAAATATGTGCATTTCATAATACAGATTTGGGAAAATAGTGATTCTTTCTACCCTACTCTCCCTTCCACCAGTGCTCCCTCCCTTCTTCCTCTTCTCTCTCTTATTCCCACTCTTAATTTTTACAAATATCTATTTTTTGTTTACTTTATATCTTTAAGACCATTTTAAATGTTCTTGTAAAACAAGTATAGTTGGGTTTATTTTTGTTTCCTAGAATCAGCCTTTGTGAATACCATGTATTTCATTTGGGGAAAGGAATTGATATTTTATAGTTGAAATTAAGCTTCTTATTGGATGTTGGATGGATGGTTTAATCAGTTTCTTTATGAAAAATATGAGTTTATCAGTAATTTCAACCTCAGAGGTTTGGCATATATGAGAATTAGTTGATATAGATATGTTCTTTTTGTATTGTTAAGTTTGTCTTTTACATTTTCTGCCCCATTTGGGTGGATATAATCTACTTTGGGGCAGCCTGGGAAAACAACAAATTTAGCTCCTTGCAATTAATGTCAAATCACATGCCTCACCCTACCAAGAGAAGAATCTGTGACCTGTAGTTCCTGAATTTTTCTTAGAAAAGACCCTGTTAGGATATTCTGTGTAAATTTATACCATTTATTTATGCTATTTCCTATCAATCTAAAAATGAGTACAATAATTCTTTAGTACTAGGAAAGTACCCAATGTTTTTCTTCTTATTCACTGTCTGATTTCCACTTATTCATATGTTGTTTATACACAAATCCTTTTTTAATTTTACCAGAGGCTTTCGACATTCTTCTGGAAGGCAGATATTGCATGAAAAAGCCACGTAAACATTCTCACTACAGGATAAATTTTCAAAGTTGTTATCTATTACTACTTGACATCTTTTGAAACTTCAGAAATTTTTTTAAGATTTATTTATTTATTTCTTTGAAAGAGTTATAGATGAAGGAAGAGAGAGAGAGAGATCGATCAATCCATCCATCATTCCTTAGTTCACTACCCAAAAGGCTGCAACAGCCAGGGCTGTGCCAGGACAAAGCCAGGAACTGGAACTTCATCAGTTACCCGTGTGGGTGCAGGGGCCCAAGCACTTAAGCCATCCTCTGTTGTTTTCCCAGGCTCTTTAGTAGAGAAGCAGGGCACAGTATGGGATGCTGTTGTCAGAGGCAGTGTTTGGTTTTTTTTTTGTTTGTTTGTTTTGTTTTTTTTTGTTTGTTTGTTTTTGACAGGCAGAATTAGACAGTAAGAGAGAGAGACAGAGAGAAAGGTCTTCCTTCCGTTGGTTCACCCTCCAAATGGCCGCTAAGGCTGGTGCGCTGCGCTGATCTGAAGCCAGGAGCCAGGTGCTTCCTCCTTGTCTCCCATGCGGGTGCAAGGCCCAAGCACTTGGGCCATCCTCCACTGACTTCCTGGGCAACAGCAGAGAGCTGGACTGGAAGAGGAGCAACCAGAACTAGAACCGGCACCCATATGGGATGCCGGCCCCCCACAGGCGGTGTTTAATCAGCTATGCCACACAGCCAGCCTCTTCAGGACACTTTTTAATGCAACATATAGATCTAATATACCATACACAGACTTGAATAATTCCTGAGATATGTAGGCAATAAAACAACATGAGTTAATAGAATATAAAACAGAATGCAGCAGTGGAATTAGCTGACCATTATTGATCAGATATTTATTGAAACTATTCTCAAGAAACGACTAAACTAGATAATGATTTCCAGATGGGGGATTAGACATATAAATATCAAGAACAAGATGTTAGCAAGGTGTTCTCAAATTTTCTAAATTTGTCAAATGTTTCTTAGAGTGAATTAATTATAAATATATTCTCCTAAGTTTAACAGCTTATAAAGAGAATATTTAATAAGCAAAAGATACCTTTAAGCTGTCTAAATTGTCTAAACTAATTAAGAAAATTGGCTGCAAAGACTCACGTAAACCTATTCTCTGTGCACAAAATGATTTACCTACAAAGTTTATCTTTGAAAATGTGTTCAGACACTTTCCCTTACCGTAGTATTCAACATAATTGAAAATTTTAAAAAACATACTCCATGTTTGACTAGTATTTGTCACAGCCTAATAATTTCAGAGTTTTAAACTTTTGAATTACTGGACTATGGAAATATTACTTCCTAAATGTTTTTGCTATTGATTTGATTTCACTGAATGTAGGTCATCTGGTGAGCTACAGTGGTTGCACATTTAGGCCAGTGTAAAACATCTAAGAGGGAAATTACTGGGTAATGTTGCATTTTAATTAAAGATTGCCCAAGATTATGGCATAGTTTTTTTCCATAAAATATGCTAAAAGCTACCAGCATTATTGTTATATAAGCTTTAAAGTTTGTACCTGGTAAGTTTTGAAAGAATTGCATCAATCACATTATCATTCTTTTCTCTCTAAAAAGAGGTAAAGCAAGTGTACTGCACAATGATTATTCTCTTTCTCTTATAACTTCATGTTATGAATGTCTTCAGTCTAGTGTTATTCCTCTTCCCTCTATTTGCTCACTAGCAGTTAGGGATTCTTTGATCTTCAGGGCTGCTGTTGTATAATTGATCAAAGGTTTTGAACCTGAAGGTAAAGCATGAGAGATTGGATTCTGAACGTCAGTCCTTCCTCTAACTTTGACCAAATAAGTTCTAGACAGATTATTAAATTCATAAAAAAGAGAAAAAACTTTTGCTTAATTAAATATTACTAGAACATACACAAAAGAGGATTTTACTTGCTCATCACAAATGATGGTGCAGGCATATATATTTGAGTTTCTTAAAATATATTATTTAATGGGTTTTGCTGGCAAATACTCAAATAATGAAATGTGTTTCTTTTATTATTAAAATTAATAATAATTGCAAACCTACCATGCTAGTTTTAATCCACTGGTCTGAAATTAAATCATGCTTGTTGAATTTTGAAGTATTTGGACATTATGAATAATGCATAATATTTCATGCCAGAAGAGTTCTGACACAGGTCATTCCAAAAGCTTGGAAATTCAATGTTAGTCTTCACTCTGTACAAGCTGATAGTAGCTATGAAAAAAAAAAAAAAAGAACTTGCAAAGCAAATGTCATTCTAACCTCGAAATACTCTTAGAGTGTGTTTGAAGATCCAGCGGTGAAACTGACCAGTGATAGAAATAATATATTACTGATGCCACCACCACAGGAACGTTGATTTCAAGGCTTCATACAAGCTTAATTAAGTTGTAGTAAGAGCTGTTCCTGAAGCCACTGTATGGAAGGATCCCAAAATCTTATTGTCTGAGAGTTAGGACTAAGGTTAGTATTGGGGCGAGGGGAAGAAATATAATTTCCTTTTGTTTTTCCTACCTCCTGTCTTTCTCATTCCTTTATATGTCACACATTCAACAGCTCTTACTTTTCAGTATAATTTTGAAGCTTAAATCAGTGTTGTTGAAGTGTGAAAGTCTATTGCCAAACTCCAATGGCATTTTGAGATTTTTCCATTTATAGAGATACCAAAATAACTTCCATTCCATAGGAAATATATTGACATAGAAATCACAATCACAATAAATCTGCTACAACATAAAATTGAATTTTCTCATGGTTATTTTTCCCAGGGAATCTTCTCAAGATATCCATCCTATGCATGTTATAATAAATGTTATTTTTAGAGTTAGAACTACTGAGGGAAGAATAAAAAGGAGCATGTTATCTTTAGAACAAAAAATGATAAACTTTAACTCTAGCCCATTGAGGCTTTTAAAGCATAAATAAGTAATAGAGTGCAAGATAGGGATAACTTTGCTTTCATTTACTAGAGGATTTTTATATACACAATATTGAGCTGCTCCTTTTCTCTGTGGTTTTCTCTCTCTCTTTAGCAATCAATTCCGTTATTTTTACTTTTCTATAATTCTCTTTTTTTCTCTGACGACAGATTTCACTAATTTTATAAAGCATTCTTCACACCATAAAGAAAGGTTAGAAGCACAGTCACAGTCTCAATAAAAGGTGAGGTTATTATTTGGAATGCCATTTGATCCATTTTCAGGCATTTAGAACAATTTCAACTTCATCATTCATTTAGTCTTCTACTGTAAGGTTGAACTATGTTATTATCCAACATAGAGATCTTTTACAAATCTAAAAATAAGTCCATACTTGGTGAATAATTGACTCTCACCATATATTTTCAAGAAATACGGTAATTGTCCTCACATTGCTGATATATCCTATATAGTAGCTCTCTGAAAATAACTATCAGTTTAATGAACAATTTATTTATGTGCTTGAATTGCATTCTGCTTCTTGATACGGGTTCATTATTTCTTTTTATCAATTCAGCAAAGACTATGGTGCTAGAAAAAAAATTTTTAAATGTTCCCTTTTTCTTTCTCTTTGACAACTAAATTTAGTAACAAATTAATATCTGATAACTTCTTATGACTTCCCAACCTTAATTCTTGTCTAAAACCACATCTTCTTGTGACTTGCCTTTAGGTATAACCGGAACAAAATACAGAAACCACAGTATACAGGAATGGTAAGGAGATACGCCATTCAACACACATAGACACTGACACAAATGCCAAGGAGTAAGAAAAGTAAAGGGGGCTGGCGCTGTGGAGCAGCAGGTTAAAGTCCTGGCCTTCAGTGCCAGCATCCCACATGGGAGCCAGTTAGAGTTTCTGGCTGCTCCACTTCTGTTCCAGCTCTCTACTATGATCTGGGAAGGCAGTGGAAGACGGCCCAGGTCCTTGGGCTCCTGCACCCTCTTGGGAGACCCTGAAGATGCTCCTGTCTCCTGGCTTTGGATCAGCTCAGCTCTGGTCATTGCTGTCATTTGGAGGGTGAACCAGCAGATGGAAGACCTTTCTCTCTGTCTCTTGCTCTCTCTCTAAGTCTGTCTTTCAAATAAATAAAATAAATATTTAAAAAAAGAAAAGAAAAATAATATCTGACAATATTAAGTACATGGTTATGTGTTTTTGTGCAGATAACATTTTTTTAAAGATTTAGTAATTTATTTTGAAAATCAGAGTTACAGAGAGAGAGAGAGAGAGGGATAGATAGAGAGTGAGATCTTCTATCTGCTGGTTCATTCTCCAGATGGCTGCAATGGCCAGGACAGGGCTGGGTTGAAGCCAGGAGCCAGGAACTTCATTTGTGTCTCCCAAGTGGGTGGCAGGGGCCTAAGCACTTGAGCAATCTTCTACTGCCTCTCCCAGGTCATTAGCAGGGAGCTGGATTGGAAGTGCAGCAGCTGGTACTTGAACCAGCCCACATATGGGATGCCAGCATCGTAGGCTGTGGCTTTATGCACTACACCAGAATCCTGTCTCCAATGCATGTAACATTCTTTATTTTTTTAAAGATTTATTTATTTAAAAGTCAGTTGCAGAAGGAGGGAGAGAGAGAGAGAGAGAGAGGGAGAGAGAGAGAGAGAGAGAGATCGTCCATCTGTTGGTTCACTCCCCAGATGGCCACAACAGCCAGTGCTGGGCCTAGCCAAAGCCAGGAGGCAAGACCTTCATCTGGGTATCCCATGTGGGTGGCAGGGATCCAGGTACTTAGGCTATCTTCCACTCCTTTCCTCAGACCATTAGCAAGAAGCTGGATCAGAAATGCAGTGGATGAATCAGAAGTGGAGTGTCCAGGACTGGAACTGCTTCCCATATGGGATCCTTTCATTGCAGGTACTATGCCAAAACACCAGCCTCCAAACCTTTGATGTTTTAAAAATACCATTCAGAAGTCATTCTTTAAAACTAAATAAATCTTGGACCAGTGCTCTGGTGTAGCAGGTAAAGCCACCGCCTGCAGTGCAGGAATCCCAAATGGGGGCTGGTTTGAGTCCTGGCTGTTCTACTTCCAATTCAGCTCTCTGCTAAAGCCTGGGAAAGCAGTGGAGGATGACCCATGTCCTTGGGCCCCTGCACCCATGTGGGAGACCCAGAGGAAGCTCCTGGCTCTTGGCTTCAGATTGGCATAGCTCCGGCCATTGTGGTCATCTGGGGAGTGAACCAGCAGATTATGGAAAACTTCTCTCTCTCTCTTTCTCTGCCTCTGCCTTTCTCTAACTCTTTCTTTCAAATAAATAAATAAATCTTAAAAATAAATAAATAAATCATAACTATAAATTGTATGTATGTCAGCCATGTTAAAGACAATTTATTCAATTTTTTTTAATTTTTATTTTTTAGATTTCTTTATTTTTTGAAAGAGTGGAAGATATATATATATATAGAGAGAGAGAGAGAGAGAGAGAGAGAGAGTTTTCCATCCCCTGGTTCACCCCTGGCCCCAAATGCCAATGAAGTCCATGGCTCTGCCAGACTGAAGTCAGAAGCCTAGACTCGACCTGGCTTTTTTATGTGGTTCCAACTGGGGCCCAATCTGGGCTATCTTCTGCGGCTTCCCCAGGTGCACTAACAGGGAGCTGGCTCCGAAGTGGAGCAACCAGAATTCAAACCGGCACTAATATTGCATGTCAGCATGGCCCCAGATTTTTAATTCTTAAAGCATTTAAACAATCACATGTAATATTTGTATATTATAGAAATCCATTGATTGAAAAATAAGCATATACTATTTTTAAATGGGAAAAATACTGTGCTGCTTTTAAATAAATGCATGGATTCATTCCATTTAGAGGTTCTGTGTATCAACTGGCAAAAATAGACAGCTATTATCCTTGGGTGGGACAGATTTCAAGAAAATGTGATTCTCCCAGCTTCTCTGTGTAACACTTCTCTCCTTGTGACTGTGGAAGAAGAAAGATTTCTTTCTACTTTATTGATTTTCCTTTCATCCTCGTTCAAGAGAACAATATTTGTATGTTTCCAATTTGTTTGCAGAAGACATTTCTATATTAAATGCCTTGGATCCCTGTGTTCTCACAATGTTAGGAATATACTTTATTCCTTTGTTTCAGATATGTGAAGTGCATACTAACTCATTGAAAGGCATCAAATTGTCCTGTTAAGGTCCTATTCCATAAACAAATAATTGTATCCTGTTGGCCCATATTATCTGAGCATCACTTACTGTTCATTTATTCATTTAGCAAACATTTCTAAGCACTTAATATATTCCCATAGTGCCAATGTTCTGTTCACTGAAGATAGCAAAATCAAATAGAACATCAAGCCTACCAAAGGAATCACAGCCTCGTATGAAACAAAGAACACAGAACAGTGGCTGCATTTCAATATAATAGAGGTTATGTCATTGTACTGTGGAAATTGACAGAAGAGGCATCTGATTTTTTTTTATAATTATTCAGGCTCCTCTCTGAAAATATCAAAGTTTCTCTGGTAAAGATAATATAATTAAACTTTGATCAACTCATAACAACTGTTTAAAGTAGATTACCAAATCATCTGAAAACACTGTTCAAAGAAGGATTGATGCGTAAGAGGAGTGAAATAATTTCATGGGGGCAGAACGTGAGGTCAGGGGGTAAAATGCCCAGTGAAAAAGATGGATCCATGATATTCATGCTGGTAGGACTCCAAAAGCATAAACGAGGACTGTGTGGAAATGCATGTTAGTTGTTTTGGCTCTGGTCTTTTTTTCTCATGTAAAGCTTGTGTGGAAACATTTACTTTTAAAAGAACAAGGGGTACAGGCTGTTGCTGTGCATATAGTAAGAGTTGTTTACAGAGTACAGTTATGTTTCCAGCCTGTGCTGAAAACAGCTGTGACCTTTCGTAGAAGCTCTATCCGAGTCTTTGATAGATCAAGGAGGAGCTCAATAATCTGCAGTTTCCAGATGTGGTATCAGTGCTGGTAGCTCAGCAGTCATACTCTATTGAAAGGAGATGGTCAGGGCCGGCGCCGTGGCACAGTGGGTTGACGCCCTGGCCTGAAACATCGGCATCCCATGTGGACACCACTTCGAGTCCCGGCTGCTCCTCTTCCCATCCAGCTCTTTGCTATGGCTTGGGAAAACAGTAGAACATGGTCCAAGGCCTTGGGCCCCTGCACACATGTGGGAGACTCAGAAGAAGCTCCTGGCTCCTGGCTTCGGATTGGCGCAACTCTGGCCATTGCAGCCAACTGGGGAGTGAACCATTGGATGGAACACCTCTCTCTGACTCTCTCTCTGCCTTTCCTCTCTCTGTGTAACTCTGACTTTCAAATAAATAAATAAATAAATCTTAAAAAAAGAAAGGAGAGGCCGGCGCCGTAGCTCAATAGGCTAATCCTCCACCTTGCGGCGCCGGCACACCGGGTTCTAGTCCCGGTCGGGGTGCCGGATTCTGTCCTGGTTGCCCCTCTTCCAGGCCAGCTCTCTGCTATGGCCAGGGAGTGCAGTGGAGGATGGCCCAGGTGCTTGAGCCCTGCACCCCATGGGAGACCAGGAAAAAGCACCTGGATCCTGGCTCCTGCCATCGGATCAGCGCGGTGCGCCGGCTGCAGCGGCGGCCATTGGAGGGTGAACCAACGGCAAAGGAAGACCTTTCTCTCTCTGTCTCTCTCTCTCACTGTCCACTCTGCCTGTCAAAAAAAAAAAAAAAAAAAAAAAAAGAAAGGAGATGATCATGTGATTTACGTTTTCCATGCAATAAGTCAATTATTTTAGCTTGTACCAGTAAAATGAAATGTGTCTAATAAAACTAGAGGAAGCCTGAAGATTTTCATTATCCCAGTCTAAGATAACATCAACAAGGAAAAACAATGATTGAGAGCATTGCACTGAGAATTCTCTTCAGCTCATAGCTGGAAGCCCATAAATTACATCACCATCTAATGTGTTAATGGTAAATTCAGAGGATATTCCCTGATGCTCAATGAGAGTAACTTTCAAAGTCATAAATGAACACTTTGTGCACAGAATCTTGATGATTCATGATTGTGGAGAAACAAACAGGCACAAATAAAGGAAGATACTAACTTGTAATTTAGAAAGTAAAAATGAAGTATCCCTTCTGGAATCACCTTTTAAAAGTAAACTTGGTTAATCCTGACAAATTTTCTAAATGCTCCTAAAATAACTTTGATAAACCTTCAAAGAAAGTTTATTTGTTAGGAACTGGCCATTGAAGAGAAGAGTTTAGAAATTCATTAGGGAGTCAAAATGAGAGTCCATTAAGTCATCCACTCAGATTATCAGCAGTGCTATTCCTTCAGAACATGCAGTCCCAGATCATGTGCAGTTTTAAACTTCATAATAAAAAATTTATATTGAAGTAGAACGGACTGGAAGTTTATACTCAGGAGGAATTAGCGAGCTGTGTCTTTAGCAAAGACCTTCAACTACAAATAAGTATTTCAGGATTCTTCCCCTGAAACTCCAATTCCTTGAAGAGTTTTTGAATCTAAATTTGAATGGGTAAGAAAACAAACACTGAAAAGAAATGCATCTAAACAAATCCTGGTGTCTAAAGCTATTGCCAGCTTTTTGTTTGTTTATTTAACATTGGTCTGGTATATTTGATGTTTGATTTTCCCCCAAAATAATTTGCATATGAATTTTGAATGAAAGTCTTACTGATAATCAAGTACATTATTTATTACTTTCCAACTATGTACACAACCTATACAAAACATGTGATTACACCCTACTAATCTTTACAAAAGTACAGCAAGAAATTGTCACTTGACATCACAGAGTCTCAGAAGTTTTGAAATCTATGGCAGTTAAACATATAACAAGGACATAATTTCAAAGTCTGTCAATTTCTGAAGTCTACATTTTTATCCCAACCTGTCCTTTTTATCCCAACCTGTCCTATCTTGTGCTACAGAATGTGATTAATGTTTTTATCTGTGCTATTTCTTTGAACCTTTGATAAACTCTGTGAACTAGATAATAATACGTCCAGTTATATTTTATAATTGTGATACTACTTTAGAAAGTAATTGCATATGCACACATATGTTTCTTTTTATATTTTTTAAATTTAAGTTACACAAGTTTCATGTATTTCATATAGAGATTTAGGAAGATAGTGATGCTTCCCACTCTACCCTCCCTGGAGCCCATGCTCCAGCCCTTCTTCCTCCTCCCTCTCCCATGCTCACTCTTAATTTTCACAAAGATCTAGTTTCAGTTTACTTAATGATCATAAGGTTAACCCTTCACTGAGTAAGAGTTCGACAATAGCATGAAGAAAAAAAATACTGTTCCTCAACAGAAGAGAAAGGGAGTGTAAACAGTCATCAAATCTCAGGTTTAAGTACTCTGTTACCCAAGATCAGAGAAAACATAGATGCAAAAATCCTCGACATATGTTTTAAACTTTTAATCTTGCTATAGTTCATGATAGTATAATCTTTTTGGTATATTTATGACCTACCTACTTTCTTAAGGCATTTTCATTTTCATGTAAATGTAACCTTTGTTTTGCTTAGTTTTTTATCACACATTGCTATGTTGTCTGAAATCTATGTGCCCTAACATTCAAACATATCTATCTATCTATCTATCTATATGTGTATATAGATACACACACATACATGTATATATATGCACACACATGTATTAGATTTTACCTTTGGCTTTACTTTTGACTTATAAATTATTCACTAAAATTTCTTTTCCAAGTTGGTCTTTGAAGGTGCTATACTGTGAATAACTAAGTTCAAATTTTATGGTACATGGAATGATTTTCTTTCTCATGCATTTGATAGAGAAAGCTTTAAAGGTGTGGTTTTATCCTTTCAGAATGTGCTTTGACCCCATGACATGTGGCATAGAATTAAGAAGACATAGAGGTTATGCTGACATCTTTTCTTGACAGTTGATACACTTTATTTTACTTTTTCAAATTTTGTAGGATTAACAGTTGGTGATTTTTATATAAAACGATTGACTTGCAATTAAACAAAGATTCTAGTTTGAAATCCCTTATAATAAACTTCAGCCAATTTATGAAAATATAATCAATAAACAATCAGTTGATATTTGTGTATGATAAAAATAGTTTAATGATTGGATTACAAGTATCACCAGCAAGATGGATTTTCAAATTGACTCTATTTTATTTATCTATTTTTAGGATTATTTCTGAACTATCAATTATAAATTATTTGATCTGAGGTTTCATATTTAAACTTGGGATTTACTCTTATTACCTGAATATTACTAAAAATGCTTTGAACATCCTTTAATGTATATGCACAGTTTTATGCAAATCCTTTATGTGGCTAAACACAGGCAACATTGATTTACGAATGGAAGACAACTGTGTACATTTAATTCCATTTATTTCTTCCAAACAAACAAATAATTTTAAATTGTTGGCAGGTATGTATGGTTAAATGTGCTCAATTACATGGTTAGAAATCCTAACACACACACACACACACACACAAATCCCTTCTAAGTTTCCATTGCAAAATAGATATCCATTGGTAAATGGACCATGTAGTAATAATGTTTTCAAGGATATGAGCTAAATAATAAAGACTTTTTGAAGGGGTCAAGTCTTGACATATATTAGGCATGAATTATAGATACCTATGAAAAGTGAACATGGTATCAGAAATTTACATCAGATTAGAGTGGTCAGGCCAGTCTTAAAAGAAACAGTGCCCTTGACACCATGAATCCTCAGTAAGTGGACAAAACTAACTCTCAGTGTAACAGAGCACAGAGATATTCCAGAAAGATTCACAAAGGACTTGATTTTAACTTGAAGAGATAAGGACATCAAGGGAATAACTTCAGGAACCTGGAAGTGTATGCTAAGTTTGCCTTAGCCTCAGGTGGTCACCAATTATGTATGCTACAAATGCAAGGTTAATCTCTCCACTGAAGGATAAGGTTAAAGGCCTCCAGGAATATCTCTCCATGTGCTGAGGTTTTTAAAAAGCTAAAAGGCTAAATAGTTTCAAGAAAGAATATGAGAAATAATGCAAGAATAAAAGTAGAAAGAAAAATACCAAAAATAAAAATACAATAGCAGTGAAAATAATATGTGAGAAAGGGAAATCTACAGAGAAAAAAATTAAAAAGAAGACAATATTGGAACTCATAAGAGAATTTGGTAAAGTTGCAGAACATAAAGGCAACACACAAAAATCAATAGTCTATATTTACACTGACAACATCATGGCTGAGAAAGAACTTGGAAAATCAGTCCCATTTACAATAGCTAAAAAAAATTTTAGATGCCTTGGAATAAATTCAACCAAGGAAGTGAAAGTTCTCTACAATTGACAATTACAAGCGATTGAAGAGGGGCCAGCACTGTGGCACAGCGGGTTATAACCCTGGCCTGAAGCCCTGGCATCCCATATGGCCACCGGTTCGAGACCTGGCTGCTCCACTTCCAACCCAGCTCTCTGCTATGGCCTGGGAAAGCAGTAGAAGATGGTCCAAGTGCTTGGACTCCTGCACTCCTATGGGAGACCCAGAAGAAGCTCCTGGCTCCTGGCTTCAGGTCGTCCCAGCTTCAGCTGTTGTGGCCACTTTGGGAGTGGGCCAGTGGATGGAAGACTTTCTCTCTCTTTCTCTCTCTCTGCCTCTGCCTTTCTGTATCTCTTTCACAAAAATAAATAAATTAAAAAAAAAAAAGACTGAAGAAAGAAAGAGAAAAAGACACACAAAAATTAAAATCTCCCATGTTCATGGATTGCAAGAATTATCATCAAAATGTCCACACTACTGAAAAAAATTTAGAGATTCAATGTGATACCATCACTGGAAAATAGTGGCAGAGAAATTATGGTTACCTTGGTTCTTCATCTCACATGGAAGAAGAATTTCCAAGTGGACAGCAGAGAGATTTAAAAGTATTGATTGGAATCAAAGACCTATAGCCACAGCAGGATGGAGGGGTGCTTCCAAGAGAAGAAAGAACCCAAAAGTCCCCATAGCATTTGATTTTTAAATGCAATTGTGGGGACCAAACTGTCAATCAACAAGGTGGAGATAAACTCAACCAAAGACCTGATTTATAATTCTCCATCCTGTCTGGCTCTCTTATGATTAAAAAAGTCATCCATAGGCACAGGGGAGAAATCACCACTCCCTTGCTATTCTCATGGTAAATTTGTAAATTTGGAGATTCCCAAGGAAGCAAGACACTTTGATCTGCTGAAGATAACAGAGAGAAGCAGGACACTTCATTCTGCTAAAGATAACCTTCTGGGGCCAGTGCTGTAGCACAGCAGGTTAACGCCCTGGCCTGAAGCACCAGCATCCCATATGGACACTGGTTCGAGACTCAGCCGCTCCATTTCTGATCCAGCTCACTGCTATGGCCTGAGAAAGCATTAGAGGATGGCCCAAGTCCTTGGGCCCCTGCACCCACGTGGGAGACCTGGAGAAGGCTCCTGGCCCCTGGCTTCAGATCGGCGCAGCTCCAGCTGTTATGGCCAATTGGGGGTGAACCAGTGGATGGAAGACCTCTCTCTCTCTCTCTCTCTCTCTCTCTCTCTGCATCTCCTCTCTCTGTGTAACTCTGACTTTCAAAAAAACAAATAAATCGTTAAAAAAAAAAAAAGATAACCTTTTAAGAGTAGGAGGCACGTTGCTATTCCAAATTTCTACCAGGGAACAACCTTGACTGCCTATTATTATTATTTGACTCTTCACAATACCAATCAAAATACAGGGAGCATTCTTCTCAGATCTAAAAAAATGGATGCTAAAATTAATATGGAAACAAAAGAGACTAAAATTAAAACAATCTTAAACAACAAAGACAAAGGTGGAGACATCACAACACCAGATTTCAAGACATACCACATGGCAGTTATATTCAAAACAACCTTGTAATGGCACAAAAATAGGAAGGATGGTCTCTTCAACAAATGATGTTTGGAAAATTGCATCTCCACAAGCACAAGTATGAAACAAGACCTGTACCTTACACTTTATACAGAAATCAACTCGAAATGTATTAAGGATGTAAATGTACAACAGGGTAACTCAGATTACTAGCGGAGAACACTGGGAAAACTCTGAAACACATTGGCATAGACAAACATCATGGAAAACACCCCAGATGCACAGGCAATCAAAGCAAAAATATACAAATGTGACTACATGAAGCTAGGAAATTTTTGCACTGTAAAGGAAACACTAACAAAGTAAACATGCAACTGACAGAGAGAAAATATTTACAAACTATGAAACTGATAAAGGATTAATATTTAGAATTTATAAAGACATCTAGAAACTCAATAACAGCAACAATCCAGTTAAGAAAATAGGCAAAGGCTGGGGCCATGTTTCACTTGGCTAATTATCTGCCTGTGGCACTGGCACCCCGGGTTCTAGTCCCAGCTGGGGTGCTGGATTCTGTCCCGGTTGCTCCTTGTCCAGTCCAGCTCTCTGCTGTGGCCCAGGAAGGCAGTGGAGGATGGCCAAGTCCTTGGGCCCTGCACCTGCATGGGAGACCAGGAGGAAGCACCTGACTTCTGGCTTCAGATCGGCACAGTGCGCTGGCTGTAGCGGCCATTTGAAGGGTGAATCAATGAAAGGAAGACCTTTCTCTCTGTCTCTCTCTCTCACTGTCTAACTCTGCTGTCAAAAAAAAAAAAAAAAAAAAAAAGGTATCTCTGGTGGAGATCCTGTTCTAAAAAAAAAAAAAGAAAGAAAGAAAGAAAGAAAAGAAATAGGCAAAGGAATCGAACAGACATTTTTTTCAAAAGAGAAAATTCAAATGGCCAACAAACACATGAAAAAGATTCTCAGGATCGCTAGCCATCAGGGAAATGCAAATACAAACTACAATGAAGCTTCATCTCACCTCAATCTACTATTGGTGGGAATGTAAACTGATGCAACCACTGTGGAAGACAGTATGGAGATAGCTCAAAAATCTGAAAATAGATCTATCATATGAACCAGCAATTACACCTCTAGGAATTTACCCCCAAAGAAATGAAATTAGCATATGAATGTTTATTGCAGCTCAATGCACAATAGCTAAGATATGAAATTAACACAGATGTGCACCACCTAATAACTTGATAAAAAAAATGGTACATATACACTATGGAAAACTACTCAGCAGTAAAAAGCAATGAAATCCTGTCTTTTGCAACAAAATGTATGCAACTGGAAACCATTATATTTAGAGAAATAAGCCAGTCTCAAAAAGACAAATATCATATCTATGGTAACTAATGTAACACAACAAATTTAATGTATATGAACAAAATTTACATTTTAAGATTCAGTGATTATAGCCCTTGTCTCTACTGATGAGGAACAGGGTTTTTTTCTCTTTTTAAAGTTGGTGAATTCTTTACTTAGTGGAGGGTTAAGCTTAGGAGTATAAAATAAACTGAAAGCATTTCACTGTAAAAATTAAAAGAAAGAATAAGAAAGGAAAGAGGAGGGAGGATGGTAGTGTGCACAGGAGGGAGGGTAGGGTAGGAAGTATCACTATGCTCCTAAATCTGATATATGAAATGCATGATTTTTTGTCACCTTATGTATATTTAAGAAATTGAAAAACCAAATTAGAAACTATGCATCTCAATTTGTAAAACAAAAATTACTAAGCCTTAATACAAAGAACTGAACTGAAACTCTTGTGAGAAGAATTGTATTTCTGTATTTCATATACTAATAATGACAAGGTAGTGTATGGGATCTTTGTGCTAACATTCATTCACTCTATTAAGTTAAACATCACTCAGTTTCATAGTATGGGGTGATTACAAAATGAGGAACCTTGAGTTTTAATTGGTAGGTAAGACATGACAAATTACTAAAAAGAGAAATGAGAAAAACAGTTAACTCACTGAACTTTAGTCTTTTTATGGCTTCTGATGTTGTGTAGTGTTTCCTTAGTGATTTTAAGATTCTGGAAAGAAATTATCTGGGATTGAGTCACAATAAGTGATTTATTCTCATTTTCAAAATAAGGTATAGATATAAGAAAATGATACAAACAACATAAATTTAATATTTGGGAGGTTATGGGTATTTGGATAAAGGATTTAAAGAGTAGAAAAACTTACTCTTGAAAAGAAAAACGAAGAGCCAAAAATCATGAAGTGGACAGAAGAATCATCATGTAGGATAAATTGCAAAGAAAGAAGAAATCAAGAAACTAATTTATAAAATTAGAAATTTTGAAGAAATTGGGTATTTCAAGGAGAAAAGAACAGATTGTGGTGATTCAAAACAATTTTATCTGAGAATAACAGGAATAAGTACAAATGACAGTATTTATGAACTTAGATTTATAAATAGTTTGTAATATATGCTAATTTAAATATGAAATGCAAAAATTTATGTTTTTTCATCCTCTATATTAAAACTTGAAAGTCACTATCTCTGCCCAAATAACTGAAAAGCTGAATGAACAGAAAAAAAAAAAAAAAAAAAAAAAAAAAAAAAAAAAAAAAAAAAAAACTTCTCAGAAAAGTGAAGTCAAAGGGCAAATTGCTGTCATCACAGGTGTAGAGACATACAGGAGAATACAGATAATCACAAGTTACTGAAGCTGAAACCCATGAGTAGAAATCTCCAAAAGGACCATTGCCAGTGTAGCAAAATCTAAACAGTAGCTAGTGAATTGTTGAATGGCTGGTGTCCTCAAGTCTACTAGTCAAAATCTCCAGGGGAATGCAGTCATAGGAAGTCCTCACATTTGGTAAGTATGGCTTCCATAAGCTCAGTTTGGTTCTATTCTTTTTAAATTTTCAAAGGAATTGAAAATAAGAAATCAGTGTAGATTCTGAATGATTTTGTCACAGCCATAGTAAGTATGGAAAGGCTGCCTTTGTAGCCTGATTTAATCATACTGTGCCCCTTAAACACATTACACTGCATACCAAAAATATATACTATTATTATTTTTTAAATAAAATTAAAGGAATAGAAGGAAATCAATAAAACCTGAAGCTGTTTATCTTAAGAGGTCAGTACAGTGGGTAAGCCTCTATGTATCGTAACTAAAAATAAAATACATAAGATGAATTATTAATATCAGAAGTGAGAGAGATAATACTTTGGCTCTCAGGAACTTTTAAAAGATAATAAAAGAATCTTATAAATAACTGCACATGTGTGCTAATTTGATAGCCTAGATGAAAAAGATAAATTCCTGGAAGGACCAAATCTATTATAATTCATAGAAGAAATAAACAATATGAATATGTATATATTCATTAAAGAAATGATTTAAAAGTTAATGTTCCAAAAGAGAAATACCAGATAAGTTCACTGAGGAAATCTACTCTACATTTAATGAAGAAATGATAGCAATCCTTTACAATGCTTTTCAGAAGATAGAACCAGTGATTACTTCCTGACTCATTCTATGCAGCCAGCATTGTCCTAATACCAAAATCAGACACAGCAAAGATAGATATGTGTTTGTCAATAGCCATCTCATGAACACAGGATCAAAAATGTTCAAGAAAATACTTGTTCTTTTTTTCTTTTATAACTCAATAATATTCCATTGTGTGAATTTTATCATATCCATCAAAATGGTTGCAACTAGGGACATTGCATTGAGTGAAATAAGCCCAACACATACAGACAAATACTGATTGTTCTCCCTTTTATGTAGGCGCTGAAATTAAAAAAAATCAAAAAATAAAAACAAGACCAGAAACAAATGCCTGTTTTATCAGTAATGCTGCTGCAAATATGGTTCTGTGAAAATTGTTTTATGTATTTGTCAAATTGTTAATAATTATATACACTACTATAGTTTTCAATAGCTGTGATTATTTTAAAATTTATTATGTATGTAAGTGAAATGGTCATCTTCTCATTTAATTATTGTGTATAGCCTTTGCTTATGGTTACTGTTGAATTAACATTTTAATTTTTGGAGTCTATTTACTGGAGTATTAAGGCTTTGATTATATTGCAAATTGAAAAATTAAATTAAGAAATTTTAAAAATGAAAAAGAAAATATTTGTTAAGCAAATCTAGCAAGGCATAAAAGGAGGATTGTACACCACAACCAAGGTAGATTTATCTATCAT